>NW_016804922.1:384693-389838 GCF_001698545.2 Rhinopithecus bieti
AAAAAAAAAAAAAAAAAAAAAAAAAAAAAGGTTTAAAGAAATGATAAGGCCAATATCTGTTGTTTTTGACTTTTTAATAATAGCTCTTCTGACTGGTATAAGATGATATCTCAGTGTGACTTTAACTTGAATTTATTTGATGATTAGAGATGTTGAGCATTTCTTTACATGTTGGTTGGTCATTTGTATATTTCTTTTGAGAAATGTTCATGTTCTTTGCGTAGGTTTTAATGGAGTTATTGTTATTTTCTTGTTATTTGAGTTCCTTTTAGATTCTGAATCTTAGTCCTTTGTCAGAGGCATCATTTGCAAATATTTTCTCCCATTTTGTAGGTCGTCTGCTTAGTCTTTTGATTATTTGTTTTGCTGTGCAGAAGCTTTTTGGTGTAATAAAGTCCCATTTGTCTATTCTTGTTTTTGTTGCATTTGCTTTTAGGTACTTATTTGCTTAGGTCGATGTGCAGAAGGGTTTATTTTAGATTTTGTTCTAGGATTTTTATACTTGCAGGTCTTATATTTAGGACTTTAATCCATCCTGAGTTAATTTGTATATGGTGAGAGATAGGGGTTTAATTTTATTCATTGTCATATAGGTATTCATTTTCTAATTACCATTTATTGAATAGGGTGGTGCCTTTTCCCCATTTTTGTATTTTTTACTTATTGAAAATCAGTTGGTTGTTTATACATTTTTCTTTGGAATGTAAATTAGTCCAACCTCCATGGAAAACAATATACAGACATATAAAAAAACTAAAAATAGAACTACCATTTGAGCCAGCAATCACACTACTTGGTATTTACCCAAATGAAAAGAAAAAAATTACATAAATAACTGCAAGTGCTACCATGGAAGAATTGAAGAAAGGTTCAATATGACTACATTGCATAGCTCTTCTTCAAAGGGATCCTTTATCTTCTCATAAAGAAGACCAAGGCCTACAAACTGCTTTTGCTTTGGAAATGGGATAAGAAAGCATGAAACACCTGTATAGTCAATCAAGTCAGCTGCCCCAAGAGACCTAGAATTTTATCTGGTTATGTAGGTTTGCAGCACCTTAATATACTGCCAACTATTTATTTCATATGAACCTCATGATAAATCATCCATTGGTGCAGATTTCTGGGGGATCAAGAGTCTGTTACCCACCCCATCCATGTTTCTTATAATATTGGTCAATATATCTTCTGTTACTCTCTCAGGTGCTCTCATTGACCAAATCTAACCAGAGGACAAGAAAGCCTACCTGATGCAGAAAAAATAAATTTGTTCTTCAGACAATATAGTATTTAGAGATAAAACATGAGAGTGCAAAGAATACCTTTCTCCCCAGACGTAAGAATTCTCTTCATAAAAGCATTTCCCATATTATTCAAACTTTCTTTTTCAGTATTTTTTAAATTTTATGATTTGGTTATGATGGACAGAGTGAAAACATACAATTTATTTCATGACTTATCATGAGAAGTTTATTTTCAGATCTGTTTGACAGGCACTGACTTCAATTCAAAATACTAATATAAAAACCAGATATTCCCTCATGGATATAGTTTTGAATTGCATACAATACTACTGAATTGGGTTATTTGTGGTATTTTTCAAATTAAATATGAAAGATAAATATTTATACTTCTCTGTTAGTTTGTGTGTGCACGCACCCGTGTGTGTGACCGCGTGCACGCGTGAGTGCACATATATTTGAAAAGCCAAAGCCTGGACAGTGGAAGACATCTCTAATTGCATTGTTTTTTAAAAATTTAAACTTATGAAAAATGGGGAGTTCTCTGGTGATAAAAACATAAACAGGGCCGGGCATGGTGGCTTACTCCTGTAATTCCAGGACTTTGGGAGGCTGAGGTGGGCAGATCAACCACCTGAGGTCGGGAGTTGGCGACCAGCCTGACCAACGTGGAGAAACCCTGTCTCTACTAAAAAATTAAAAAAATAATAAAATAGCCGGTCGTGATGGCACATGCCTGTAATCCCAGCTACTCGGGGGCTGAGAGGCAGGAGAATCACTTGAACCCGGGAGGTGGAGGTTATAGTGAGCCGAGACTGCGCCACTGCCCTCCAGCCTGGGCAACAAGAGTGAAACTCCGAAACTCCGTCCAAAAAACAATAAATAAATAAAATAAAGTAAAACATAAACAGTTTGAACCTAAATGTTGTTGGTAGCATGGCTTCTGCCTTGTTGAAATGTGCAATTGATTAAGAAGTAAATTAGCCAAAATGTAAGTGGAGATGAAAATAATTTGTTTTGTTTTGTCACTGTTTGTTTTTTCCAAGGCCTTGGTTCTACTAATCACTAAGGACAAACTATTTCCATTCTTTTCCGTCCAATCAGTAATCATTCTAATTAAATCACCTGTTTCTCTAAGTTACTTTAATATGGATTTCTGCCACTTTTATATGAGAAGTAAAGAATAATGTATAGATGGTAACTTTATAAATGTTCCCAGTAATAATTGTTCAACATCCTTTCTACAATTCCAGGGAACGCACAAATTTATTATACACCTTCTAGTAGATCTCGAAAAATATAAGTGACAATGAGTCTTTGCATCTGATTATTAAGTAATTTATTTTTGTCTTTGAAGTGAGTGCACTTTGTTTATCACTATTTCTAATTGAAATTTAAGACTATATGATTTTAAATCAATATTTAAAATCAAAGTGTAATTACGGAAAAATCATTAGTCTATTGAAACTATGCTTAACAAACAAGTATAGTTTTTATTCTTAATATACATGACTAAATATTAGCATCAGTTTCTACAATCTTCACAGCAGGAATGCAGACTTTACATTTCTGGAAAAGTAGAGCTTCTGCCACTTTTGCATGTAAAAATGATTTGTTTATCTTATTAGTAAAATCAACTAAGTGAAACCAAACTGGATGTGCCTGAAGGATCCTTTTGGTGAATTTTTCAAGTGGTGCATATATGGTAGTGTAGACTGCAAAAACTAAATCTTTTGTGTATATCAGATTTTCCTATACACATTGAGACCTGAATAAAAATCTAACTGAAATCATTCATTAGAGCCTCATAGAATCCTTGCCAAGCTTTAAAAACTACTACAATATATTATAGAACTCTACTGAAAGACACAAAGGCTCTATTTGTGAAAGAAAAAAAAGAGTAGCAAGTACATTAAAACTTAGCAGGAAAATAACTTGAATATTTATATATTTTGCATATTTTGAAATATAATTTTATTGATTACACTACTATGTCAACATAAATGTGCACAATAAGTCTATAATGATCTTAGAATTTCTGATGTACCCTACAAACATATACACCTACTCTATACTCAGAAAATGTAAAATAAAAAAATTAAAATAATAATATTTAAATTGGATTTTTAACTTTTACTTCTCTATAAATGGTAATATCTTCTCTCACAAACCTTCTATGAAAGCAAACAAAAAACCCTAAAAACACTGATTGTTTTAATTTATATTAAACCCACCCTCAGGGATGTCAGTGCAATCAACATTGGCCAAAATATAGCTATTATATTGTATGGCAGGAGATGGCATAGATGTGGGAGGGGGATCAGGATAAGATGTCTGTTAAAACCATTACTGTATCAACACTACAAAATATCTGTAAAGAATAAATATGATTTAACTAATTACATTCTTTGTACTTACTGAGGCTTGAATTCATACTTATTGAGACTACAGTAGGTAAGGATATACTGAACTATAACTGTAAGATTTGGGGGCATTTATGACATCTCTTAGAGAAATAAGACAGAAAATAAAAGGTGTAGGAGAAATCTGAGGAATTGTTAAGAAAAAAAATTAGTTATAGGAATTTAGATGAATTGATGTTGATTATGAAGTGACAATGAGTCACATAGGGAATAAGATATACCATAATATGTGTATGTTGAGAATGCAGAACTAATATCTGGAAAAAGGACAATTTCAGAAATTCATTTTCAGAGTCAATAAAAACTTACAGAATGTTCATCATATATTGAGAATAGAAGTATAGTTCTATGCATGCGTAAAACCAAAGACTCTCTGGAGATTCAAGCAGCATAGGTTAAGTGTTCAATACTATTAAAATGTCAAGTAAAATCAAGAAGAAAAATGTAGACATAGTTTTCAGGAAGACACACATTTTTCTATAAAATGGCAATGGTTGTTACTTTAGCTCAATTACAGGGATAGTTTAAGTGGCAAACATGTAGTCACAACAGATGTACAATTTGAGACAAAAAATACAGAGTCTATAAAAATCCCACGTTACAATTTATTTTAAATAATGGTGATCTGGAAATATTTAATGCAGAGAATGCAGAGATAATGTGGAGAAAGTGATTGAATGTGAAGGAAAAAATACTGAATAGGCGGCCCTCATCCCAGAGTAATGGGAAAAAATGGAACATCAAATAATTTGCAGGAGATATCAGACTTTTCCAATTGACAAGTGAAGCATGTCAATGGAAAGTGTGAATGTAGGTTATTATCAGAATGGAATATTAGGATTGGGAAATCTATGTAACAAACAACAGGTTTTACACAACTGGGCTAGATATCAGGAATTTGATTTAAGGGAGAAGCATCTACTAAACTCACAGTCCTAAAAAAATAGTATTGTATACTTAATAATAAGTACTAGACATACGAACAGACATCTAACAGCATAAATTGTGCTATAGGATACCAACAGAATAAAGGAATTTTGTCTAATCTAAGAGGAAATGGGTTTAATGGGAACACAGTGAGGATGAAACGGGCTACAATAGCCAAGCTTCTATAAACTCTCAGGGCTCCAGGTTTCTGTTTAGGAGAGAGATCCACACAGACAAGAAGCCCATGAAATTAGAATTAAAACTTAGCATTGCAGGCCCAGGCAGGCGGATCACGAGATCAGGAGATCGAGACCATCTTGGCTAACATTGTGAAACTCCGTGTCTACTAAAAATACAAAACTTAGCCGGGCGTGGTGGTGGACGCCTGTGGTCCCAGCTACTGGAGAGGATGAGGCAGGAGAATGACATGAACCCAGGAGGCGGAGCTTGCAGTGAGCCAAGATTGCGCCACTGCACTCCAGCCTTGGCAACAGAGCGAGACTCTGTCAAAATAATAATAATAATAATAATAATAATAATAATAATAATAATAA
>NW_016804922.1:389983-408858 GCF_001698545.2 Rhinopithecus bieti
AAAACTTAGCATTGCAGGCCCAGGCAGGCGGATCACGAGATCAGGAGATCGAGACCATCTTGGCTAACATTGTGAAACTCCGTGTCTACTAAAAATACAAAAACTTAGCCGGGCGTGGTGGTGGACGCCTGTGGTCCCAGCTACTGGAGAGGATGAGGCAGGAGAATGACATGAACCCAGGAGGCGGAGCTTGCAGTGAGCCAAGATTGCGCCACTGCACTCCAGCCTTGGCAACAGAGCGAGACTCTGTCAAAATAATAATAATAATAATAATAATAATAATAATAATAATAAATCTTAGCATTGCAGGGAAAATAGAGTTGAATTAAAGAGGAAATCCAGATAAAACTGGTAGAGGGTAACACCCATACAATCTCAGAGAATGAATTAATATTTTTCATTACACACACACACAGACGCACACGTGCACTCACACATATACACACATATACATGCATAAGTAGTTACTATAAATTAGAAAATATATCATCTGCCTTAAATTTGGGACAATTAAATTCACATAAAAATAAGAAACATAAAGTAATAAAGTCAAATATATTAAAAAATAGAGAAATTAAGCAAGAAAAGCAAAACATCACTACTTACAATAAAATCATGCCCAAAAAACATGCTCAAACAAAATAATCTGTAGTGTAAAGCATGAATACAAATTTAAATATATTAAGATTATATAACACAGAAACATATAAATTACTAGAGAATGTATAAAAAGATGGCAAAAATTTTAGAAGACTTTCAACTTACAGAAAAATAATTGTTTTAGAAATGAAAACTAAACTACAAGCATGTAAATATAACTTATTAATTTATGTTTACATAGATTATGAAGAGGAAAGGTAAAAGAAAGAAAATGTTGAGATAACATATAATGAAGAGGAAAGGTAAAAAGAAGGAAAGTTTTAGATATTAAAAACAAATAAGACATAAATTTGATAGAAAGTGATAATTGGACAGATAAGAAAACGGATTCAACATAAATATAATTGTAGTACTTGAAAATTAAAAAAAAAAAATCAAAGGAGCAGGACAAATACCAAAACTAGTTCAATGGAGCTTTCTGAAATAAAAAGTGATTTAAAACAATATTGAAAGAGCAATATGCACATAATAACACTTAACTCAGAACAGCCATCAAGACCCATTCTAGTAACATTATTGGACTTAAGAATAAAAATACTGTGGGAATCTACATAAAAAGACTTTATCTTGCAACTTCCATGTAAGTTGCATTGTTGTGTAGCCATATTGTAGATGAAATAATGCATATTCTTATTAATTCTATGTAATCAATAAAACAAAATGACTAAAAGGAATATAGTAATTTTTTTCCTCTTCATAAATTAATGGATCTTGATTTACTCTCTTTGTGCCCAATTACTTGTGGCTGCAGTGAGCTATCAGTTATTACAGTGCCATTAGTAATTGGGCACAAAGAGGGTAAACCAGATATTATGTTCCTCCTGAGGAAAGAATACTGTAAAACTTCCAGTCATCTCAATGGGATGCAATCTGACAATCTGCAAATAATACAGAAAATAAAGAAATATGTGTGACTGCAAATAAATGTAGAATTTTCAAAATCATAAGTGTGGGAAGCTTTGTCAAATATTTCAAATTCCTTTCCAGATAAAATTCAAAGAATATATGTATGGGGGAGGGAAGATTTCACTTTAATTTACTTTATCTTTATGTTGTTTTAGAGATGGAGTCTCACTATGTTCCCCAGGCTAGACTCAAACTTGTGGGCTCAACAAGCCTTTCACCTCAGTCTCCAGAGTAGCCGGAACTACACATGCATTCAACTAAGATACTTTAATGACAATCATGCAACAAAGTTAAATAAACAAATAAATATATATATAAATAAGTATATAAATAAGTAAAATAATTTCTCTCTGAAAGGTTATACCATCTTTGGGTATTTAACAATAGTATTTTCAAATATTAGTTCCTTGCTTCAGTATTATATTTACAAATAAAATAAAGCACTATCACTTTTGAATCACTAAAAATTGATTACAATGTTAAAAATCTGTATAACAAAAAATCGACTGGGTGTGTATCTGAATATAATTCCTTGGTGAATGTTTGAGGTTCAAATTTAACAGAGCTCTTTGTCAAACTGTACTCCATAGTCAATTACTATACTTTTCTTTGGTTTTACCTATAGGATGTAATAAATAAAATGCAGAACTCAACATGATTAAAAGAAGAAATAACTTCAATACTTCTTAGTCTCTTGTGCTAATAATGTTGATTATTAGCATGAAGAAAGAAAAACCAACATTCTAACCTTATATTTTATCTTTGATGGATAGAGCAATATCACTTTGAGACACTGAGAAAAATGTCCTTTGTACAACATTATGGTGGGAATTATAAGTACATATTTTTCTGTATCATATAAAATTGCAACTTCGTGTTTTATGTAATATATTAGTCAAAGCTCTTTAGATAAACAGAACCAACAGGATATATACTGATACATCGAGAGAGATATATTATGAAGACTTGGCGCACATGATTAAGAAGGCAAAGGAGTCCCCCTATAATTTGAATCTGCAAGCTGCAGGCCCAAGGAAACCAGTGGTATAGTTTCAGTGCAAACCTGAAGGCCTGAGAACCATGAAGCCAGTGTTGCAAGTCCCAATGTCTCAAGGTTAGAGCACCAGGAGCAAGGATAACCAAGGGCAGGAGAAGATGAATGTCTCCGCTTAAATAGGGAGAGAAAATTCAACTTCCTTTCACCTTTATGTTCCATATGGGCTCTCAAAGGATTTGATGATGCCTGTCCCCATTGGTGAGGGTGATCCTTACTCAGTACATTGATTCAAATCCTAACCTCTTTCACAAACACCCTCACAGACAAACCCAGATGCAGTGTTTTATCAGCTATCCAGTAATCTCCTAGCCAAGTTGACATATAAAATTAATGGTTACACATGGAAACATGACAGCTTGTAGCCTCCAAAAACAGTGTCTAACTTACTTGATAGATTAAAGAATATGAAGTATGAAGGCATTTAAAGGGTCCAAAATTATTAATCATAAAGACAAACAAGGGACTGAAAGGTTTTAGTGGTTTTAACTATGGGAGTCATTTTCTATAAGTCTCACAATATTAGCACATAACAGCTTATGTTGAAAAGGGAGGAACTGGACCAGGCACGGTGGCTCATGAATGAAATCCCAACAGTGTTAGAGACCATGGTGGGCAGATTGCTTAAGCTCAGGAGTTCAAGACCAGCCTGGCCAACATGGCGAAAGCTCATCTCTACAAAAGGTACAAAAATTAGCTGGGCACGGTGGCTTGTGCCTGTAGTCCCAGCTACTTGGGAGGCTGAGGTGGGAGGATCATGAGCCAAAGGTGGGAGACAGAGGTTGCAGTGAGCCAAGATGCACCACTGCAATCCAGCCTGGATGACCGAAGGAGACACCGTCTCAAAAAAATAAAAAATAAAAAAATATGCAATAAGATAGAAATCTTTTAACAGTTATGAATCTTGCAAAAAAATCGCTGAAATAAGTTGTAAAATGCAATTGTAAGTCATACGTAATACCAGATCATCAGGACTGGCTTGATTGTAATTGCCCCTGAATTCTGAGTGTGGGAGGTAGAACTGATATGGCAATTTATGTCACTTTAAAGACTATAATATATCATCTGTTCTAAAAATTATACCTATTGTTTTGTCATTGTATTTTTTCACCAGTACAATTTAGCTCTTCACATTTATGCTGAATTTTGTGTATATGTATTTATAATACAAACACATCTTATAATGATTAACAAGTAAACACTATTTTATCCATTTTTGAAAGTTCTAAATGATTAAAAGTGCCCACGGCACATGTCTTACAGATTATTTCTTATTCATATTTTTATAGAGGAGATGACTTTAATTGAAAGTATTATGTTGACTTTAATTTTTTCATGGTTTAAGAATGACTTCATAAAGATGATTCACTTAAATGCAAAAAAATTCACTGGGATATTTGTATCAGCAGAATAAATTAGAATTGTCTTTCATGTGAATGTAATTTTCCAAAAGAGTGGGAAGTGAGTTGAATAGCTTTCCATGATTAAAAAATTCTCAGGAGTGTTTGAAGAAAGAGTATAACTTTGAAGAATAGAAGTGAATATTTTTGCCTTGTACAATTACAAAGAAAGGAAAAATTGCTGCCTACAGTGCTGATGTTTCTCACATTGGTTCTGGAGCAAACAACCACAGGAACAAGAAAATTGGATGGTTTTATAATTTAATAGACTAAATTCACCAATAAACACCTTAACAAAAGAGCAGTCACAGATTTTTTAACTCAGAGTCAGAGATAATGACTTTCCTCCCTTCAGAAAATTTTAGATATCAAAGAAAGCAGTAACTGTCTACTTGTAGGAAACACTGCTATGATCATCTTTCTGAATTAAACCATGAACAAAAATATTCCAAAAGCGGTTTGTAATATCAATACAGATACACTTCATGAAGTTTTTTGCAAAACAGGTCAAATACATAAATAAGATAAGAGATGGTTAAACTTTTACCTTTGTCAAATTATTTATATACACATTTTGCAAGCTTGTTTAAGATCGTACCAGCGACAATTTCCTCAGTACAATATTCAAGTGAAAACTGCAAATACTTATTTTCTGCATCTTATGTTATAATAAATTTCAATGTCTTGTTCTTTTAGCATGGTTTCTTCCTAATACCATCCAGTAAGTGTTTAAATCTATTTTTCCTATTTATCTGCCCTTTCTACTCAATGATCTCTTAGACAATTTTGATCCAACCACTCATCATATCTAAATTTCTGATATCGATGTGATCTCAATTCTATACTTTTTTTCTAATCCACATAATATATCCTATGCAAATTATTAGCCATATCTCTATTTACCATCAAGTCTGGTTTATAACTTTTGTCTAGGCATAATTAAAAATAACATCATGTTTTTCCTCAAAATTTTGCCAGTTTTGTGGAGAAATGTATGGTCACCCTAAAGCAACTGTATTCCTAACTACACTTCTGAAATTCTGCCACAATTTTTCCAAGTACAAAAACTACTTGAATCACTTCAACCTTACAATATTTTCCCATTTTCTGACATTTGTTGTAGGTCACTTTAAAAACTAGACAAATATTTTCCATTGAGGCCAGGCGCGGTGGCTCACGCCCGTAATCCCAACACTTTGGGAGGCCAAGGCGGGCGGATCACAAGGTCAGGAGATCGAGACCATCCTGGCTAACACGGTGAAACCCTGTCTCTACTAAAAAATACAAAAAAAATTAACCGGGCATGGTGTTGGTCGCCTGTAGTCCCAGCTACTCCGGAGGCTGAGGCAGGAGAATGGGGTGAACCTGGGAGGTGGAGCTTGCAGTGAGCCGAGATCCCGCCATTGTACCCCAGCCTGGGGCAACAGAGCGAGACCGTGTTTCAAAAAAATAAAAAAAGTAAACAATAAAATAAAAAATAAAGACTTTCCATTTTTAAAGAACTATTTATTCGATAAACACTCATCAAATCTTTTCTCACTTACAGCTCCTGATTTTCCAGAGTAGGTATTTTAAGTTTGTAAAAGCCAAGTACTCATTTGAATTTTTCACCACTTTCTACCACGACGGTGATTTCACATAGGCCTGTGCTGCTATGTCACCTATATCTTGTGTTTCAGATTGCTCAAGTAGTTATTTCTTTTCTCATAAACTTATTTAGAGGAAATTTCAAAATTACAGAAGAAAAGGAAGACAATAAACAGAAACAACCAACCTTGTCAACCAGAATTAATAATTTTTAACCATATCTGTTTCCTTGAAGTAACTTTAAAGTATAACAATACAGATACACTTGAAGAGATCTTTAAACATTATTTTACACTACTTTCATTTAATCCTATCCTAAAGAAGCCAATTATAAGGAATTTTGTGGATCTCTTCCCAATATATTCATACCTATGCAGAATATAAACTGTTTCGGAGCTCCACTTGAATTTTTATGATTGTTGTCCAAATACACTGACAATTTAGTTTTTGAACAGTATTTTAGTGATGGGCTGGAGCTGGCTAGTATTGGCTTGGAAAACTTCATTTTTCTACTAGTAGCTTGAAATTAGCTACAGTGGAAATATTTATACCATGCTGATTGGCAAACATTATAAGTTAAAACTTTTTAAGTTGAAGAGTTGATTGACTAGCATACTACTGATTGTATCTCCAATCTATCTCATTTTCCATTTAACTGTTACATTGTATTTTTTTATACTTACACCAAAATCAAATTAGCTATTAGCTTTACAAGTGTAAACATCATGGTCCTTCCTTCCTTTCTCCCTCCCTCTCTTTAGTTCTTTCTTTCTCCTTTCCTCTCTCTCTTTCTCTACCTTTCTAATTTGCTACTGTAGACAACAACACCATGTATGTGTTCCGTTGGCACATGTATGGGAGACGGAGGTGCTGAGTTCTAGAGTGTGCCACTTTAGATTTCAATATGACTAGCTATAGAGTGGTTGACTCTATAAGACAATTGTGGGAAAAGAGTTTATACATTATTCTACTGGAAGGTTGTGATTTCTCTAAAACGAAAGTAAAGACTTTATTGGAGAAAGCCGTTTAGGCTTTGGTTCCCTTTTCCCTACTTCCCACATTCTTAATCTCTGAAATATGAACATGATGACTGGTTACAGCAGTGATTTTACAATGATTTGAAGACAACAGTGTGGTCATGGCCAAAATCTTAAAGATAATCAGAGCTGAAAAATGGAAAACATCTAAACCCTTAGGTCATCACTGAAGCCCTACAATAGCCCTTGATGGCTTATAATCAGTCTGCTTTATTTGCATAAGAAAAATAAACCTATTGCTTTTTATAAAAACAGCTCTGTAGATTGACCAGTACTAACAACCAAAATAATTTTTAATAACCAGGTGAATTTATATGTGTCTGAAAATGCATAAATAAGAACAATATATTTATATAGTTATGAAGGAATATTGACCACTAAAATAGGCAAAATAATTGCATTTCCTTTCTACTACCAGTGGGGGGACTTCTACTCTTGAAAAATAATGTTCTCATCTCCATAACTTTCTCTATATAATATTTTACTTACCAATGCTTAAAATAAATGTATCTTTAATGCACTTAATTTAAGGATAAGAGTATTTACTTCCTTCATGGCTTTTAATAATTTGTAAAATATACATTTTTAATATGGAAGAGGAAACTTTAAGCAATTTTTTAAGTGGGAAGGGTACTTCTGAAACACTGCTAGTATTTACTTCTCTAATTGCCCAATTGGTTCTTCTTGCTCACTGCACAAAAAAAGTCAATACAATGAAACAGTAGGAATGTTGCAACAGAGAAAACATTTAATTATGGCAAAGCAGGTAAACAGGAGGATAGATGATGATTCTCAAGTCTGTTTTCCTGAGAATTCAGAGGCTAAGGGTTTTCAAAGATAGTTTGGCAAGCAGGGGGTTAGGGAATGAGGAATGCTGATTAGTTGGGTTGAGGATGAAATTACAAAGAGCCAAGCTGCCTTCTTGAGTTGAGTCAATTCCTGGGTTGAGGTCACAGGATGAACTGAGTCAGTTTCTTAGTATGGGTTACCTGTCCTGGTGGCACCAGTTGGCCTATCAGAATTCAAGGTCTGAAAAATGCCTCAAAGACCACTCTTAGGGTTATCATAATGATATTATTTATAGGAGTAACTGAGGAGTTTTCAAGTCTCTGCCACATGACTCCTGAGCCATAACTCTAACCAAATGGACAATTTATTAATTTTACAAAGGTCGTTTGAGTCCCCGAGAATGGAGGGGTTTAGTTTCAAGAAGGGACTATTATTATCTTTGATTTTAAGTTAAACTATAAGCTAAATTCCTCCCATAGTTAACTTGGCCCGAGCAAAGACAGTTAGCTTGTGGGGTTAGAAGGAAGATGGAGTTAGCTATGTCAGATTTCTCTCATTGTCACAATTTTGCAAAAGCAATTTCACTTCCATGTGACAGAAATGTCCTTAATTGAAATAGCAGATCTCTCTCCACCTACTATTATTCTGATTGTTGAGTATGAAACTTTCAGTCTTTCAATCTTTCCTTTCTCCTTTATTTTGTGAGTAAATCTGTCTACAGAAAGGGTTTTTCTGCTCGGATATTTTAGGTTTAACCACCCTACATGGAAGGCCACCTCTACATAGCACTGCCACCACTTTGTGGCTGTGCGGGAAACTTTCAAATGCTCATCATTATCTATATTCTTCTTTTCCTTTGCACATGCGTGTGCGCGCGCACACACACACACACAATACGTTGAAATTCTAGCTTTTTTTTCCCATTAGGAATGATGGTGTGAATAACTTTTTGTAATGAGAGGTGAATAAAATTGATATGCAACGTTTCAGCATTCCCAACCCCAATAAACAATAGAAAACAAAACAAAAAAGAAGCTTTCATACGCTCTTTCTTGTGTTGGCTGACGTGGAGATGATGGCCCCAACAATTTAGAAGCTCAATGTGGAGGTTAATACCATTTTTATACTGGAATAAGATGGTCTCACCAATCTGTGCAGCATCTCTCCAGCTTTATGAACAGAAAACAAATTTACTATATGTTGGAGCCATTATCTATTTTTGGCTTCCTTGTAACAGCAAATAGCCTATCCTGACTGATAAAGTGGGTGAGTTTGTCTAATCTAGGTTTTGGTACTAGGATGTGCAAATGCCACTGGCTCTAAAATATTATTTCAAATTTCAACAGTATCTTACTAAAAGTAGATCGAGGCTATGTATTTGAAGTTTATACTTAACATTATTTTTCTCTGGGTTCAGTACCTGAACGGAGAATGTAAGTATCATTTATTTGTTAGGACCACTCCAAGATCCCAACAGCAGCATGATATAGTATTAGTTCTTGCTCAGTGGGGAAAGCTGCCCTTATTTCTCAGTTGTTAGAATTACAGTCATTAGTGTTATTCATAATAATTGTCTTACATTCATATGACCTTTTAAAATTTTGCAAAGATGTCTTATACATTACCATGCGATAGCATTTAAACGATTAAAAAATATTGAACACCTGTTATATATAAACATGAACTAGATACATTAAAAGAATAAATGTGCTAGACATTTACAGCAGATATTAAATTCTTGTTTTTAATTAGGCTCACCTGACTTTTTTGCAAAATAATATTAAGCTAGATAAAGTGGTAATGAAAATGTTGCGACATCAAGAACATCAAAACATATGCTTCAGGAAAACAAGATTGAATATTACATATAAGAAGTGTAGGAAAACAACTTATCAGAACTTTTCAAGTTGTAACATATTATTATCATAAATAAATAGCCTTTTAAACTTCAGTTTAACTTTTTAAGCTTTTTTATTGGATTTTGCAAATAAACAGTTTTATGCTAAAAGAGTGAAAAGTTAAACATTTCAAAGAATAATATGTCAAAAATTAATATTGCATATAATTCTTATGTATAATAATTCATTAATACTCACCAAATATAACTATGTATTTAGTAAATTATAGATATAATTTAAAGTTCTGTCTTTTCACTTCATCAATTCTTTTATTTCCTACACTTTCCAAAAGCAATTGCTAATGCTGTAGTTTAAATTTTCATATATAAATATGTCTTTTCAAAATATGGTTTTAGATTTTGCTTACATGGAATAATAGAATATCATTTTTTACTAGACATGATAGTTTTAATGTCAACATATGCATAGGTTTATTCTGACTGGTATATTAGTCATCACATGGTATATTATTATTTATAAATTATTTCCTCTTCATAGACTTTTGAACTCTATGTTTCTTCTGTTAACATTTTCAGAGAACATTCTTATACATGCCTCATTATTCAGAATTTTCAACATTTTTACATTTTTATTTTGTTTTAAATTTACGCATAACAATTGTACCTATATGAAGTGCAGTGTGATGTTCCAATACATATATATTGATCAGATTAGGACATTAGCATATCCATCACCTAAAACAACTGTAATTTATCTGCGGCAAGAACATTCAAAATCCTTTCTTCTGGCTGTTTTGGAGTGTACAATACATTATTGCTGACTACAGTCGTTCTAGAGTGCAATAGAACCTCAGGACTTATTCCTCCTCTTTTCTAACTGTAACTTTGTATCCACTGACTAACCTTTCCCCACATTCACTTTCTTCTACTCTCCCCAGCCTCTGGTAATCAGTATTCAACTCTATTTCTATGAGATCAACCATATGATCGAACAATCTCATTATGGTTATTTATCCAAAGATGATGAAGTCAGTATGGCCAAGAGATATCTGCACTCACATCTTTATTGCCACACTATTCATAATAGTCAATATATGAATCAACTGTGTCCATCAACAAATGACTGAATTAAAAAATTGTGGTATATATACCCGATGGAATGCTGTTCATCCATAAGAAAGAACAAAATCCTGTCATTTGTGACAATTTGAATAAAAGTAGAGGACGTTATGTTAAATAAAATAAGCCAAGCACAGAAAGACAAATATCACTCATATGTAGAATCAACACTTTTCTTGTATCTTCTTAAGATACTTTTGCTCTAATGAGAATTTCATTTGCGACAAAAATTCTGGGAATTTTCATTGAATGTGTTTGAGTATATAAATCATTCTGTAGATAATTAACATCTGTATAATAATGAGTCATCTCAAAATGAACATTACATATTTCTCCATTTATCAAATTTCTTTCATGATATGCAATAAGTTTTTTTCTAAAAGGTCCTTGCACTTTTTCTTATAAACCTAAAATATTTTTCTACTATAATTCCTAATGAGAAATTTCTTGTGTGTAAAAAGGTTATTAATATTCATATATTGATTTTATATTCAATAACTTTGCAAAATTGTTTTATTGGTACTTTGCTTAAATTAGATTTTCTGTGATGTTTTATGTAGACGAACATGATATTTTCAAATATTAATCATCATTTGTTGTTCCTAATTTTAATATTTCCTTATATTTTCTCTTCTTTCTTTTACCAGTTTGATCTCTGTTACAATATTTTATAGTCACATTATGCAGTCAAGTTATGAAAATTTTAATTTACATATGTTAAAGCAACTTGGATGATACTTATGAAGTTAAGAAGATATAAATAAGTTATATTTAATATTTCAAAAACAGAAATATTAAATCATCGATAATAATATTCATATTTAATAGCATATCTACTAATGATAAAAGACAAAATATGTTAAACAAGACAGACATAGAATACTTAATATATAGTAGCAAAATTATTAAATATACATTTTATGACTACAGTAGAACTTCATATAATGAAATTTTATTCAGTAAATTATAAAAAGTATACATTTATAAAGCAAATTTTTATAACTTTTATACAAGATTTTTGCTCTGGAGAATAGTCTCCTACTTGGGCTGAAGAGATCCTTTAATGAGAAAAGTAACAGATAAATTTATGATTTGGTATGAAATCTACAAAGTTGTAACTCTAACTAGTTCCCTAATGTCGGAAAGTATAAGCTAAGAATTATAACTCATTTACATATTTAGTTTTTTGTCATCTACACTTTGTGTACATGAGTCTTTATACTATATTAAATTCAAACATATTATCAATGTGTTATAAAAATACTTATTTAAGTGTATAACTTGAATTTCCCATGTTTTGAAATTCCATTCAATAATAACTCAATTGTTCTAAAGATTAAAAGGTAGTGGGATATCAGTTTATTTTATAAAGATGATTAGTTATAGATTGATTTTAAAATATACATGGCTGAATGTTATCCAGATTATTTAGTTTATCGTGAACTAATTAGCCTCTACTATTAGCTGTTAAATATACAGGTTTAATTCACACTTCCTTTAAAGCATTTCTCATGGTCTCCCTGGTATTATAATTATTTTCATACCAATCCTTTTTTTCCCTCTTAGGTTAGGCACTCCTTTTCAATGTATTAATAAGGGCCTAATTCATCTTTACATCTTGTTGAACAAAATAGCCCTTCGTGAGTGTTGGTAAGATAAATACATAACTGCTATAAACTGGTTTTGATCTTTTAACAAAAGTGAATGACAATACATATTGGTTGATATAATGTATAATTTAAAAGCTTTTAAAATAGCACATGTTAAATTATTTAATAAGATTTGTTAGTGCCACTTTGATAAATGTTTTCATTAAAAGTTTTTTAAATTATCTAGATGACTGGCTATAAAGAAGTTCAAATAATAGTGCAATTAGCTAACTTGCATTAGATAGACTATGCAATGTTCTTATTTTTCCAGCACTACTTCAATTTTTTTTATATTGATGCATGTTGGTAATTGAAGCCAGTTGCTTCATTGCTGCCTTGCTTCCAATAAAACTCTAGAGGCCACAAGAATATAGATCGAATGAATATCACTTCAAACCATTATGTACAGTCATATTAAAAAGCAGAAGAGGAAAATGTTGATAATCATACTCCACCCATTATAAAATTTAAATTGATTCGACTCTAAGGTGCAGGCTAAAAGCGTATTCAATATACTAAAAAGCACAAATCTATACTATATTGTTCAGCACACTGTTATTACTACTAATACATCATTTTCACTTCAGACTTTCACTGCAGAAAGTTTTAAGAAAATGATCGCAATCAATCTTTTAATAACCTGAGTGTAGTTCAACTTAAATCTAATATCTATAGCCCAGAGAAAGATATTTAGTCTTTCTTTGCCTCATTTCCCTCATGTGCAATGAAAAAGAGTTTTAACTAGATTTCTAGTTCAAAATTTCTTGCCTTCCCACTCCTCTGAAGTTATACCTTATTACTCACAGCCAGAAGGTACTGGTAGAGAAGAAAAAGGATTGTCAAAAGGGTAGCAATCTACTACCCTCTACCTTGTCCATTTCAAAACAAGATGCTCTTGACTATTCTTTAATTGTAGGTCTAGGTAAAATTTATTGAGAGCAGTGGTTTCTGGGAAATAAAGGAAAATAATCCAGAGAAGGAAAAGAGGATGGAAATTCAAACCACTTAAATGATTTTATTTCTAATTTTCTCAAAATTGAAGCTGTTATGATTTATTCACAAATTAGTAAATACCGTTTTACTGGTATTTCCCAAACTAGTTGCTTAGTTAAGAAATCTACTCATTCTCATACATAATTAAGCATTCTTAATATTCTAAATATGTATATTTTATTTCAGTAATTATTACCATAAAACAGAATAAAACAGAATAAACCAAACACATATCATCTTTTTTTTTTTTTTTTTTTTTTTTTTTTTTTTTTTTTTTTTTTTTTTGAGACGGAGTCTCGCTTGGTGGTCCCAGGCCTGGAGTTCCAGTGGCAGGATCTCAGCTCACTGTCAAGCCTCCGCCTCCCCGGTTACGCCATCCCTCCTGCCTCAAGCATCCCCCAGTAGCCTGGACTACAGGGCGCCCGACGATCAGCCCGGCTACTTTTTTTTTTGTTATTTTTTTTACTGGGAGACGGGTTCACCGTGGCCTGGCCAGGAATGATCCTTGAACTCCTGAACCCTCGTGATCCGCCCCGTCTCGGCCCTCCCAAAGTGCCTGGGATTACGGCTTGAGCCACCGGCGCCCGGCCCACATATCATCTTTTTTAGGTCTTTTATATATTGCCCCAGAGTGTTAAATACCAGAATCCGGATGTCAATGGAACTGGGTAACTGAGTAGCATTTCAGGTTAATGTTCTTTTCTTTTTTTTTTTTTTTTTCTTTTTTCTTTCTTGTTCTTTTTTCTTAATCCCATCAGCTTTACCCTTTGTCTTTTCTTGGAGGTAGGGGGAATGAAAGGGAATTTATACAATAATACAATCTTTAACTGTGTTTCTTAAAAGTACATTTTGGCCGGGCACGGTGGCTCAGGCCTGTAATCCCAGCACTTTGGAAGACCGACGCGGGCAGATCACTTGAGGTCTAGAGTTCGAGACAAGCCGGGTCAACATGGAGAAACCCTGTCTCTACTAAAAATAAAAAAAAAAAAAATTAGCCGGGCGTGGTCGTGGGCACTTGTGATCCCAGCTACTCAGGAGACTAAGACAAGAGAATCTCTTGAACCCCAGAGGCAGAGGTTGTAGTGAGCCAAGGTAGAGCCACTGCACTCCAGCCTGGGCAACAAGAGCGAAACTCTGTCTAAAAACAAAACAAAACAAAACAAAACAAAGTTCAATTTTATAGTCCTTCTCCTCCACTTACCTTTGCCAAAGGAAACGCATGTAACAGTACATTTACAATTTTCTTCTACTGCGCACATGCATGTTTTTGGTGGAGTTCCCTCAAGATGTTATTAGGCCGAAGATGAGCGAAAGTCATATTCGAGGGATAAATACAGCATTGTTAGCGGTTTATCACTCTGTCTTCCTTCCTCATCTTGATCTTCAGTCATTGGCAAATATGGCTACAGTTGTCTGTGTCCCCTCATTGTCCTTCTACAGCACAGAAATTTTCTGGATCCCTGATGTTTGAAAAGAGTTGAGGAATGTTGACATAGGTTCGCAAAGTGATAACACTGTGTCCGGTGGCCATAGGGGATGCAAATTGCATGACTCAGTTTCCAGTCTAAAATATTAACTAGCTCTGAGAAGATCTGATTTAAACTGTTATCTGACTTGCTTGTTGGGTAAGGAAGGATTGGAAAAACCTGCCCTCTTTTAATAGATGGGACCATAACCACCTCAACTTAGCTTCTTAAGTATGTTCCTGCATCTTTTTAGTTATTATCAGTTGATTATTAATTATTAGTTTACCATTAGCTATTTTACTGTGAGATTTCAAATAATTGTTCATGGCTGCAGCATAGACCAATTTTTGGTTATAACTCTTAGTCACCTGATGCAAACACTACTATGCTTGAAATTTTAATTCTACCTGCAATAATTCCATTTTATTCTCATGGTAATAATTATATGGTAATAATTTTCTTAAAAATATATATCCTCAGGTCTCTGAGGCAGTATTATCTGCTTTGTATATTAATCTCTGTCATTTACTCCTTCCATGAGTCAGTCTTACAAGAACATTTTAAGATTTAAGACATTAAATCCCTAAGTAGCTTTAATGTGGAATTCTTGAATTAATGAAGTTACTTTTCTGCTATAAACGGTATTGGCCCCTCTAGCATATGTGAAGTAATTTTCTAGGTGCCTGAGCATGGTACTGCTGAGAATTTCTCTGGATCTTTTCTTTTTTCTTTTTTATTATACTTTTAAGTTCTATGGTACATGTGCACAACGTGCAGGTTTGTTACATATGTATACATCTCCCATGTTGGTGTGCTGCACCCATTAACTCATCATTTACATTAGGTATATCTCTTAATGCTCCCCTCCCCCCTCCCCCCACCCCAAAACGGGCCCTGGTATGTGACATTTCGCTTCCCATGTCCAAGTGTTCTCATTGTTCAATTCCCACCTAAGAGTGAGAACATGTGGTGTTTCTTCTAGTTTTTCTTGTTTATTTGTGTAGAGGTGTTTATGCTATTCTCTGATGGTAGTTTGTATTTTTGTGGGGTTGGTGGTGATATCACCTTTATTACTTTTTATTGTATCTATTTGATTCTTCTCTCTTTTCTTCTTTATTAGTCTTGCTAGTGGTCTATCAATTTTGATGATCTTTTCAAAAAACAAGCTCCTAGATTTATTGATTTTTTGGAGGGTTTTTTTGTGTCTCTGTCTCCTTTAGTTCTGCTCTGATCTTAGTTGTTTCTTGGCTTCTACTAGCTTTTGAATGTGTTTGCTATTGCTTCTCTAGTCCTTTTAATTGTGATGTTAGAGTGTCAATTTTAGATCTTTCCTGCTTTCCCTTGTGGGCATTTAGTGCTATAAATTTCCCTCTACGCACTGTTTTAAATGTGTCCCAGAGATTCTGGTATGTTGTATCTTTGTTCTCATTGCTTTCAAAGAACATCGTTATTTCTACCTTCATTTCATTATGTACCCAGTAGTCATTCAGGGCAGATTGTTCAGTTTCCATGTAGTTGAGCGGTTTTGATTGAGTTTCTTAATCCTGAGTTCTAGTTTCATTGCACTGTGGCCTGAGAGACAATTTGTTAAGATTTACCTCCACGAACACTACCTATTATCTGGTCTTGGTTAATAGACACAAGCAGAAGACATAAGTTTATCTAAGCCAGAGAGATATTGACATTGACACTGCTCACCTTCAAAAAAAAAAAAAAAAATGACTGCAATTGGTTAAGGTACTAGGTGTCAGTGGGGTTTTCGAAATCAGAACAACCTAATGAAAACAACCCAAACCAAAATTCTATACCTAAATGAATTGTTTGCCAAACTCTATTTTTCAGAGATAGTGCAGTAGCCATAATTGCCCAGTGTTTGCTGCTAAATTTTATGCCACTGTTATAAAAAATTAAGAGGTTTTTCAGAGTCTCTTCTAAATTCTAGAAAAAAGAGGTTATTGTTAGTATAAATATAAAATTCCTACTGACAATTCAGCCTATAAAAATTTTAAATGGCATATTTTAAAAATTCAATATTTAAGTGAAATGCACATGCTTGTATATGTGAACAGGTATATATAACTGTGTATGCACATGTATATTTTCATATGTAGACTCGTATGCTAATGTAGCACATATAAGGTTTTAATGTGTATGCATATATATATATTCATATATATGTGTATATATAAGTATGTATGCATATTTACATATATTATTTAACATTTAATTATTAAAGTTGGTATTCTTACTTTACCTGAGTGAATTAAAAGTTGATTTATACAGGTTAGAAATTTAGATTTTAAATTTTTAAAAATTTTTTATGAAAGACTGAAAAATCTACTCCTAGAAAGGCTGCTCTTCCACAGTTCATTTTGTAGTTTGTCTTTGGACAGATTATATTTCCAAATAGAATTTGTGAGCCGCCTGCAACACTTACTTAGATATTGCTATGGAATACTTAGATCTAAGCTAACTTACTAATTGCCATCTCTTTCTCCAGGCATACATGTTATGTGTTTTATAATATTCATATTTTATAAGATTCATGTTTTACAATATTTATGTAATATTCAAAATTATAATTTAAAATAATATGCTTAACTCCCTAGGTCTTGACCCATTTACTTTAGACATTATGTATTTACTAATTATATCTTAGGTTAAGTATTTGAATGCCTACAATTCTTTATTCCCCTTTTAAATCTTCTGGGTCAGAAAGTCACAGAATTTCTTCTATGTATTAACTGTCTTTAATTCAACCTCTCAGCTAATTTTGAATTAACAGGTACATTGCCGCCAGATAGATGGCTAACTCTATGATTTCTGTTTTCCAAACTTAGACCTTCAAAAGCCATCACATTTTACATCTGCAATTACATTGGCCATGCAGTAATAGGTGTGAAAGATAGGAATAAACCAGAATTTGGAGAGGGTGAGCAAATAATTATAATAAATTAATTATTTCAAAATTATATTTCCTATTTACAACAGTATTCAAGACTTCTCAGAATTATACAATTTGTGTGGTGATAAGAATGGGAAGGGAGATGGCATCTCTGGAAATGAACAGCAAAATAGAAATTTTTTTATAGGATTCAGTGAAATGCAAACTTAAGGAGCAGCTTATTGTAGCATTCAGCAAAACTTTTAATTGCCATTACATTTGTTGTAAGAGTCCTATAGATTTAAAGATATGGCATTTGAGTATGTGTCTTCCATGATTACAATTAGTATGTAGTAGAATGTAACTCTCATTTTAGAATTTAATACTATTAGGAACGATTAATGACAGTATCTACATTCCAGAAGTTTAAATTAAAATATAAAAAATATACTAACCATATATGCATGTCACTAACATAATTTATAATATTAAGTCTAAAGTATTGACCCTGGACTTCCTTTAATATTCTTTGTATCTATTTTATTTAAAATATTTATTTTATGATCTTTAGCAACATTACATTTTCACACATTGAGGCATGAAATTTTTATATTTTTCTAATTTTCAATCAAATGTATCATAGTATCAATATGGGTTTTCAGTGTAAGTGTTAAATTCATATAAACTTTATGCAGAATTGTAATATGTATGAAATATTTACAGTGAATTATGTTAAGATCATTCTTGCATTATGTGAGTTTTATTTATTCTTTATCACATATCTCTTGTTTGTCCCTTCTGACATTAAGAAACACATTTGCAATATAATTATACATTTTCATTTTTTTTTTTTTTTTTTTTTTTGAGACGGAGTCTCGCTCTGTCGCCCAGGCTGGAGTGCAGTGGCTGCATCTCAGCTCACTGCAAGCTCCGCCTCCCGGGTTTACGCCATTCTCCTGCCTCAGCCTCCCGAGCAGCTGGGACTACAGGCGCCCACCACCTCACCCGGCTAGTTTTTTGTATTTTTTAGTAGAGACGGGGTTTCACCGGGTTAGCCAGGATGGTCTCGATCTCCTGACCTCGTGATCCGCCCGTCTCGGCCTCCCAAAGTGCTGGGATTACAGGCTTGAGCCACCGCACCCGGCCAATTATACATTTTCTAATACATATTTATAACAATCATTTATAAAACAGCTTATGAAAACACATACACTTTTCTTTTTCATACCCATGCCTTTCACTTGATTCAGAGCAAAGATTATGCCTTTTAAAAATGTACACACTCAATGTGTAGCCCGTAGTGGGAAGTCAGTGACGTTTATGAATGAATAAACATTTCCTCAATCTCATTAACAAAAAATGCAAGCAGAGCTTTTGCCTTTTGGAATTGTAAAATGCTATCAAATATAATTTTGGGTGAATATATTAAAACAATATGGGTATTCCACAAAGTTATTTGTCATATTTTGAATA
>NW_016804922.1:409076-482892 GCF_001698545.2 Rhinopithecus bieti
AATAAAAATAAGATTTTGATCAGTTTTAGAGGAGAAAATTAATGGTGATACACCTGACTCTTTTCTAATAAATGTCAAAACTACAAAGCATTTGCTAGAAAGCGGAATTCCCTAGATGAGCAAATACACAATGTATTGAATGCACGTTTTATAAGGATTCTTTCAAAGATGTGGGTTACTGACACTTTTAGAGTTGATGGGGTTAGATATTGTGTCTTACTGAGAGAAAGCTTTTATACTCTATTTTAAATCACATTGGAATTTTAAAAAAAGAAAAAATCAAAGTGAATTTTCCTCTTAGACTGGGCTAGTTATCTCACCTTTGGATAAGAAAAAAAAAATCCATTATTAGAAGGATCAGTAAATAGAAGTACTAAATATAATAACTGAGCACTTTATATCCTCCTCATATTATTATTCCCAGACAAATAGATGCCAACAAACAAGCAAATGGAATTAACTAATAAATTAGTTCATTATCACACTGCTGTGAAGAAATATCAGAAACTAGGTAATTTATAAAGAAATGAGGTTTAATTGACTCACTTCTGCATGGCTGGGGAGGCATTAGGAAACTTTTACAATCATGGCAGAAGACATCTTTTCACAGGGCAGGAGCAGACAGAATGAGTGCTGAACAAAGGGCAATAGTCCTTTATAAAACCATCAGATCTCATGAGAACTCACTATCACAACAACGGCATGGGGGTAACTGCCCCCATGATTCAGTTACCTCCCACTGGGTCCTATAACATGTGGGGATTATGGTAACTACAATTCAAGATAAGACTTGTGTGGGGAGACAACCAAACCATATCATTCTACCCTTAGCCCCTCCCACATCTCATGTCTTCATGTTTCAAAGCACAATCCTGTCTTTTCAACAATTCCCCAAAGTCTTAGCTCATTCCAGCATTAACCTGAAAGTTCAAGTCCAAAGTCTCCTATGAGACAAGGCAAGTCGCTTCTGCCTATGAACCTGTAAAATCAAAAGCAAGTGAATTACATTCTAGATACAATAAAGGTACAGGCTTAGGGTATATGTTTCCATTCCAAATGGGAGAAATTGGCCAAAAGAAAGGAGCTGCAAGCCCCATGCAAGTCAGAAATCCAATAAGGAAGTGATTAAACCTAAAAGTTCCAAAATGATTTCTTTTGACTCCATGTCTTGCATTCATGTTATGGTGATGCAAGAGGTAGGCTCCCATGACTTTGAGCAGCTCTGCCCCTATGGCTCTGCAGGGTACAGCTCAACATCCTGTCTGCTTTCACAGGCTGGTATTGAGTGCACGTTTTCCAGTTGCACGGTGCAAGTTGTCAGTGGATCTACCATTCTGGGGTCTGGAGGACAATGGTCCTCTTCTCATAGCTCCACTAGGCAGTGCCCCAGTGGGGACTCTGTGTGGTGGCTTCAACCACACATTTCCCTTCTGCAGTGCCCTGGCAGAGATTTTCCATGAGGGTTCTGCTTATGCAGCACACCTCTGCCTGGACATCCATGCATTTTCATACATTCTTTGAAATCTAGGTGGAGGTTGCTAACCTCAGTTCTTGTCTTCTGCACATCCACAGGACCAACGCCACATGAAAGTTGCCAAGGCTTAGGGCTTGTACCTTCTAAAGCAATGGCTTGAGCTGTCCTTTGGCCTCCTTTATCCACAGCTGGAACGAAGGGTTGGGGTGCTGGGCACCATGTCCCAAGGATGCACAGAGCATGGGGGCCTGGCTCTGGCCCAGAAAACCATTTTCCCCCCTAAGTCTCCAGGCCTGTGATGGGAGGGGCAGCTGTGAAGACCTCTGACCTCTACTTAGTGTAAATAATTTTCCTATTTAATTATAAATGATTGAAGTGTCTATCTATGTCAAAAATAAATACCAGATTTTATATGCTTTTGAGGTATAGTTGCTTAAAATATTACAAATTAAAACATGATCCTACTGCTGGTGTCTAGTAAGACTATTTTGCCACAAGCACGTGTCAAATTACTATAGACATTTCCAGATGGTTACTTTCCATTTCTTTTCTTATGTTGGTGCAATAACAAATTGTTTGTGGACCAGCAACAATCCACAAACCACACTTTGAATAGCACTGACCTAGAATAAAGCTTCAGCTTAGTTTTTTGCTTTCATTATTGTGCTTCTTTGAGTGATTATGAAATTGCAGCTAGAGTTTCATTTCATTCTCTAACTTCAAATCTTTTGAAGGCTATGTAGATAATAAAGTGGCATTGCTTGAACATAGAACACAGATAGAAAATATACAGGACTTATGCTCTTTTAAAATAATTTAGACAGACAACAAACAAAACACATTTTATTATAATTTAGTGCCACTTTAACTCTTGACCAGGAAGAGAAGTAAACACTTTGGAAAGTATGTCAGTTTTTTAAATAAGGACATCCTCTAACTGTGTTGTTCATTCCTGGAGGTGGGGACAGGAACAATCTAAAAATGAAAAATCTTTGTGCCATTAGTGGCTATAAATTTTCCATTATTACAATATAAATATTTTGATCAGCCAGGTATACCACATTCCTCCCTTTCTTCTTGCTCAATCTTCAGCCATGTCATCTCAATTTTCCATGTAAATTTTAATTATAGAAAATGGAGTAGAACTTAAGGAGTCAGTGGTGGAACTCAATAAATGCAACAAAAATTTTGCTTCTTCAAATTGGCTAATAAATATAAAGCAGGCTCAAATCATTTACCATTATGTTTAATTACTCATTAGAACTACCAAATTTGTAAACTAAAAATTAAGGAAAATTGAACATCAGTCAAATATATACTTTCAAAAGTTGATAGCATTTTGCTTTAAGAGGAGAAAATATACCAGCCTTCCCACATCATATTTGTGCTGGGCGTCTTTCATTTTTTCCATGAGATTTCTTCTCTAGCCTTCTATAAACTCATTTTGTGCTCCTCAAAGCAGCCTTTAAGGACTGTGTAAATAAGCCGCCTTAGGGCCTTCTAGCTTCCTTGCTGTGTTTGGCCAATGAAAAGTACCTTCAGGAGAAGAGAAAGGAGAGTGAGAATTAATTATTTATAACCCTGTCTTTTTATCTTCCATGTCACCATGGGCTGGCTGCATCACCTGATTGCTCCTGTCAAACAATCTTCTTCACAGAACTTTCTTTTTCTCAATGTTCCAATAATTGCTTCCTGTTCTTTCCCCTTCGGGTGTGGTAATAATGTCCTACAAATTAATAGTACATAGTAGTGGATTCTTTCTTTTGGTTCCCTATAATCTTCCCACAATGTGTATATAGTTAAATGTTTCATGAATTCCTCAATTTGATTATGCCATCTATGCCCTGCCACACCACTGACTGATACAATAATTACTATGAGATGTGGCTTTGGGAAAAATAAAAATTCAAAATAGGGTTATATATTTGAGATTCATACACTTTAAGATCCCATAAATACATTCCTTATGAATCATTATAAAGCCACGATGATGCAAACAATGTGGGGTTGGCCCAAGTATAGAAAAGCAGACCAACAAAAAAGATAATCAAGACACCAAACAACATACATACAGTCATCTGCTTTATGGCAAGGAGCCACTGAAATTCAGTAAGGAAAGAATGGCCTTTATAATAAATTCTTCTGAAGGAAAAGTGATACTTCTTGAAGAAAATAAGACCTGACCCCTTCTTATTTCCTCACAGAAACCATTAACAGGAATCACAGATTTAAATGTAAAAGGTTAAAATAAAGCTTCCATAAAAGACATTGGAAAATATCATAATGAGTTTATTTAGGAAAATATTTTAAATATGTAATAAAAAGCACCATATGTAAATTAAAAAATAAGTTTGGCACTGGTAGAACATAGTTGGAATGCATAAATCAGGAGAAAATAAACTGGTTTATATGTTTATAAAGGTCTCCTACAAATCAAAACCCAAGTACCTGACTGTGGTGGTCAGTTTTATGTGTTAACATGACTAGGACACAGTACCCAATTCTTTTTTTTTTTTTTTTTACAGAGTTTCGCTCTGTCACCCAGGCTGGAGTGCAGTGGCACAATCTCCGCTCACTGCAAGCTACGCCGCCTCCCGGGTTCATGCCATTCTCCTGCCTCAGCCTCCTGAGAAGCTGGGACTACCGGTGTCCGACACCATGCCCGGCTAATTTTTTTGTATTTTCAGTAGAGACGGGATTTCACCGTGTTAGCAAGGATGGTCTTGATCTCCTGACCTTGTGATCTGTCCACCTAGGCCTCCCAAAGTGCTGGGATTACAGGTGTGAGCCACCGTGCCCGGTCAGTACCCAATTACTTAATCAAACACTAATCTAGGTGTTTTGTAGAACTGTTAACTTCTACCATTAGTTGAAATTAAGTAGGTTACCCTCAATAATGTGAGCAAGCTTCTTCTAATCAGTCTTTAAGAGTAGGACCTGTGACTCTAGGCATCATGGCAATGGGAGGCAGGACTAGATTGCAGCTTCTACTCAGGTGGACAGAGCAGTGTGCAGAGGCTTGCAGGGTGAATTTTTAGCTCTAGAACAACTGCAGGAATAAATCAGGAAACCTGAGAAGACCTACAGACCCTCTGAAGAAATCATATTGCTCCTGTAGGACCTGGGAGACACCCCAAATACTCTGGGAGGTGGGTAGCCTGGAACCAGTTCTCCTCCCTGCTTGCCCACTGCCTGGAAACAGACTTGATGCTGTTAGCGGGGGCACAATGGGACTGAGTCCAACCCTTCAGATTGCAGGGGAGCTGGGTGAGGCCTGTGACTGCCAGCTTTCCCCCACTTCCCTGACAACTGGCATGACTTAGCAGAGGCAGCCATAATTCTCCCAGGTACATAACTCTATTGACCTGGGAATTTCATTCTTATCTCCCACAGCAGCTGCAGCAAGACCCACCCAAGGAGAGTCTGAGCTCAGACATGCCTAGTCCTGCCCCCACTTGATGGTCCTTCCCTACCCACTCTGGTAACTGAACAGAGAGGGCATATACTCTTGAGAGTTCTAGGGACCCACCCACTGCCAGTGAATCTCCATACTGCCACAGCATCAGCTGTGGGAGGCCAACCAGCTCAAAACCAGAGCAAGAAACCAACAAAGCTCCGAATCCTCACAGAGTCAATTTCACCCCGCTGCCACCTCCACTGGTACAGGTGCTGATATCCACAGCTGAGAGACCCTAAAAATCACCCCAAAATCACCACCTAAAAATCACATTAGCTCACCAGCAATAGATCCAAACCAAGAAGAAATCCCTGATTTATCTGAAGAAGAATTCAGGAGGTTAGTTAGACAAGGAAAAAAGAATAAGAAAATATTAACAAAGCCTCCAAGAAGCCTGGGATTATGTTAAATGACCAAACTGAAGAATATTAGGCATTCCTGAGAAAGAAAAGAAATATAAAAGTTTGGAAAATATATTTGGGGTAATAATAGAGATAAACTTCCCTGACCTTGCTAGAGATCTAGACATCCAAATCCAAGATGCACAAAGAGCACCTGCAAAATACATTGCAAAAAAGATCATCACCTAGGCACACTGTCATCGGGTTATCTAAAGTTAAGACAAAGGAAAGAATCTTAAGAGTTGTTCGACAAAAATATCAGGTAATCTATAAAGGAAAATCATCAGATTAACAGCAGATTTCACAGCAGAAACTCTATAAGCTAGAAGAGATGGGTCCCTATCTTCAGCCTCCTCAAACTAAACAATTACCAAGCAAGAGTTTTGTACCCAGTGAAAGTAAGCATCCATCATATATGAAAGAAAGATACAGTATTTTTCAGACAAACAAATGCTGACAGAAAATGCTACTACCCAGTCACCACTACAAGAACTGCTAAAAGGAGCTCTAAATCTTGAAACAAATCCTGGAAACACATCAAAACGGAATCTCTTTAAAGAGTAAATCTCACAGGACTTATAAAACAAAAATACAATTTAAAAACAAAAACAAAACTGAGGCACACAGGGAACAAATAGCATGATGAATGAAATGGTACCTCATATCTCAGTACCAACATTGAACATAAATGGCCTAAATGCTCCACTTAAAAGATACAGAACTGCATAATGGAGAAGAATTTACCAACCAACTATTTGCTTCCTTCAAGAGACTCACCTAGCACGTAAGTACTCACATAAAATCAAATGGGTGGAAAAGACATTTCATACAAATGGACACTAAAAGCAAGAAGGAGTAGCTATTCATACCTCAGAAAAAAACAAACTTTAAAGCAACAGCAGTTAAAAAAGACAAAGGGGGACATTATAAAATGGTAAAAGGTCTTGTCCAACAAGAAAATATCACAATCTTAAACATACATGCACCTAACACTGGAGCTCCCCAATTTATAAAACAATTAAAATGGACTTAAGAAATGAGATAGCAGTACAAGAATAGTGGGAGACTTCAATACTCCACTCACAGTATTACACAGGTAATCAAGACAGAATGTCAACAAAGAAAAAATGGATTTAAACTATACCCTAGTACAAATGAACTTAACAGATATATACAGAATGTTCCATCTAACAACAGCAGGATACACATTCTATTGAACAGCGTGTGGAACTTTTTCCAAGATAGAACATATGATAGACCACAAAATGAGCCTCAATACATTTTTAAAAAATTGATATTATATCAAGCATTCTCTCAGATCACAGTGAGGTAAAACTGAAATTCAACCCCAAAAGGGACTTTCAAAACCATGTAAATACATGGAAATTAAATAACCCGCTCCTGAATGATCACTGGATCAGAAACGAAATCAAGATGGAAATTAAAACATTTTTTGAACTGAATGACAATTGTGACACAACCATCAAAACCAAAGGCAATGCTAACATGAAAGTTCATAGCCCTAAATGCCTACATCAAAAAGACTGAAAAAGCACAAACTAACATTCTAAGGTAACATCTCAAGGAGCTAGAGAAACAAGAAAAAAGCAAACCCAAACCCAGCAGAGAAAGGAAATTACCAAGATCGGAGCAGAACCAAATAAAGTTGAAACAAACAAACAAACAAAAATACAGAAGATACATGAAGAAAAAAAGCTGGTTCTTTGAAAAGATAAATAAAATTGATAGACTGTTAGCAAGATTAACCAAGAAAAGAAGAGAGAAAATCCAAATAACCTGAATAATAAATGAAATGGGAGATATTAAAACTGACACTATAGACATATAAAAGATGATTCAAGGATACTATGAACACCTTCACACACATAGACTAAAAAACCTTAAAGAGATGGTTAATTTCCTGGAAAGATAGAACCCTCCTAGCTTAAACCAGCAAGAATTTGATACCCTAAACAAATAGAGACCAAAAACAGAGAGATTGAAATGGTAATTTAAAAATTATCTACAAAAAGAAGTCCAGGACAACACAGATTCACAGCAAAATTCTACCGGACATTTAAAGAAGAATTAGTACCAATCCTATTGACTCTATTCCACAAGACAGAGAAAGAGGGAACCCTCTCTAATTTATTCTATGAAGCCAGCATCACACTAATACCAAAACCAGAAAAAGACATAACAAAAATGAACACTACAGATAGCTATCCCTTATGAACACAGATGCTAAAATTCTTAACAAAATACTAGGTAACTGAATCCAACAACATATCAAAAAGATAATCCACCATGATCAAGTGGGTTTCATATCAGGGATGTAGGGATGGTTTATCATACACAAGTCAATAAATGTGATACACCACATAAACCAGAAATAAAAACAAAAATTACATGATCATCTCAATAGATGCAGAAAAAGCATTCAGCAAAATCTAGCATCCCTTTATTATTAAAACTCTCAACAAAATTGGCATACAAGGGGTATACTTCAATGTAATAAAAGCCATCTAAGACAAATCCAAAGCCAACATAATGTTGAATGGGGAAAAGTTGAAACTATTACCTCTGAGAAATGGAAAAATACAAGGATGCCCACTCTCATCACTCCTCTTCTACATAGTACTAGAAGTCCAATAGCAATCAGACAAGAAAAAGAAATAAAGGGCATCTAAATCAGTAAAGAAAATGTCAAACTGTCACTGTTTGCTGATGATATGATCATTTACCTCGAAAACCCTAAAGACTCCTCCAGAAAGCTCCTAGAACTGATGATAAAAGAATTCAGCAAAGTTCCTGGATACAAAGTTGAGGTAGACAAATTGGTAGCTCTTCTATATACCAACAGCAACCAAATGGAGAATAAAATAAAGAACTCAATCCCTTTTACAATAGTTGCAAAAATAAAATAAAATAAAATAAAATAAAACAAAACAAAATACATTGGAATATACCAAACCAAGGAGGTGAAAGACCTCTACAAGAAAAACTACAATACACTGCTGAAATAAATAATAGATGACACACACACACACAAAATGGAAACACATCCCATGCTCACGGATGGGTAGAATCAATATTATGAAAATGACCATACTGCAAAAAGCAATCTACTAATTTAATGCAATTCCTATCAAAATACCACTGTCATTCTTCACAGAATTAAAAAAAAAATTCTAAAATTCATATGGAACCAGAAAACAGTCCACATAGCCAAAGAAAGATTAGGCAGAAAGAACAAATCTGGAGGCATCACTTTACCTGATTTCAAACTATATTATAAGGCCGTAGTCACCAAAACAGCATGGTACTGGTATAGAAATAGGCACATAGACCAAAGGAACAGAATAGAGAACCCAGCAATAAACCCAAATACTTATTGCCATCTGATTTTCGACAAAGCAAACAAAATCATAAAGTGGGGAAGGACACCTTTCTCAACAAGTGATCCTGGGATAATTGGCTAGCCACAAGTAGGAGGATGAAACTGGATCCTCATGTCTCACATTAAACAAAAATCAACTCAAGATGGATTAAGTACTTAAATCAAAGACCTGAAACTATAAAACAAATCTAGACGATAACATCAGAAAACCTTTGTAGACATTGACTTAGGCAAGGATTTCACAATCAAGAACCAAAAAGCAAATGCAATGAAAACAAAGATAAATAGATAGGACTTTATTAAACTAAAAGCTTTTGCATGGAAAAGGAACAGTCAGCAGAGTAAACAGACAACCCGCAGAGTGGGAGAACATCTTCACAATCTACACATCTGACAAAAGACTAATATCCACAATCTACGATTAGCTCAAACAAATAAACAAGAAAAACAAACAAACAATCCCATCAAAAAATGTGCTAAGAACATGAATAGACAGTTCTCAAAAGAAGATGTACTAATGACCAACAAACATATTAAAAAATGCTCAACATCACTAATGATCAGAGAAATGCAAACCAAAACCACAATGCAATACCACTTTACTACTGCAAGAATGGCTATAATCAAAAATTTTTTTTAAAAAAAACAGCAGACATTGGCATGGATGCACTGATCAGGAAGCATTTCAATGCTGTTGGTGGGAATGTAAACTAGTACAACCACTATGAAACAGTGTGGAGATTAAAGAACAAAAAGTAGAACTATCATTTGATCCAACAATCCCACTACTGAGTATCTACCCAGAGGAATATAAGTCATTATTCAGAAAAGATACTTAGACATGCATGTTTACAGCAGCATAATTCACAATTACAAAACCGTAGAACCAACCCAAATGCCCATCAATCAATGAGTTGTTAAAGAAACTGTGGTATGTATGTATATATATATACACATGCTGTATACACACACACACACACACACACACACACACATATAAAGAGCATTCACAGCAACCTGGATAAGATTGGAGACTATTATTCTAAGTAAAGTAACTCAGGAATAGAAAACCAAACATCATATGTTCTCACTGATATGTGACAGCTAAGCTACGAGGACACAGAGGCGTAAGGATTATAGAATGGACTTTGGGGACTTGTGAGATAGAGTGTGAGGTAAATGAGAGATAAAAGACTACAAATAGGGTGTGGTGTATACTGCGTGGGTGATGGGTGCACCAAAATCTCACAAATCACCACTAAAAATCTCATGCAACCAAGCACTACGTGTACTCCAATAAACTATAAAAAATAAATAAACTGTGATTCTAAGTGAAACAATGTAAAAAGAAAAAAAAAAGTAAACATTGAGTTTGTTCTGAAAAAAAAATCTGCCTCAACATTACAGAATTATTTTTTGTCTGAGTTTTTCATCCTGCCAAACTGCCCTATAAATTTCAGACTTTTCAGCCCCTGCAATTATATAATACATTTTCTCTGAAGAAACATATTTCTCTGGAGAGAACTATCTAAGAAGTTTTTATAGTAGAGACTCTGAATGGTTAATCAAGGAATACCAAGTTACCAAGCAAGTTGCCTTTTATGAACTAGGTATTGCTTTACTCATGAAGATGTACAGTTCAGCATGTACAGAAGCACCGAATCACTGAATTAAAGTAGTATATACAAGATCAGGCTACAACAGCCCCTGAAGGCACAAATAAGTTACCTAAGGAAGTGGCCCAAATGCCCATAGCCCCCGGTCTTGATGTATTATCTTCTTTCTCTCAGCCTGTACCTATACCATCATTGGGAGTTCACTACGATTAGTTCACTGAGGAAAGGAAAACACAAACCTGGTTTTCAGATGCTTCTGCATGATATGCAGCCACTACTTAACAGTGGACACCTGCAGCACCACAGATAACAGTACTGAACCTGTACAATCAGTTGATTTTAAGGAAAAGTGATAACCGTTGATAAAATGGGTGGGTCTCATCTAATCAGTTAAAGACCTTCAGAGTATAAACTAAAATTTCCTAGAAAAGAATGAATTCTGACTAGAAATGGTTATATATAAATCTTGCATAAGTTTCCAGCTTGCCAGCCCATCCTGCATATTTCAGATTTGTCAGTCCTCACAATCACCTAAGCCAACTCCTTAACATAAATCTTCTAATGTATGTGTGTGTGTGTGTGTGTGTGTGTGTGTGTGTGTGTGTGTCTGTGCACATTCTGTTCCCCTGGATAATGCGTCCTGACAAATTTACAATTATAGAAAAAAGGAGGAAAAGGGGGCAAAACTTTAAACCAGCACTTTAGAAAAGAAGATAGCCAAAGGGCCAAAAAGCAAATGAAAATGTATTCAATCTCAGCAGTTATCAGATAAAGACAAATTAAATGCAGAAGAATGTCATTGCACAACAACCAAAATGATAAAATGTAAAAAGATGCTATCAAGTGCAACCAAGGTGGCATGGAAAACAGTGTGGAGATTCCTTAAAGAAGTAAAAGTAATAAATGCTCTACAGACATGCAAATGCTGAGAGATTTTGTCACCACCAGGCCTGCCCTACAAGAGCTCCTGAAGGAAGCACTAAACATGGAAAAGAACAACCAGTACCAGCCACTGCAAAAACATGCTGAAATGTAAAAACCATTGATGCTAGGAAGAAACTACATCAACTAACGGGCAAAATAACCAGTTAACATCATAACGACAGGATCAGGTTCAAACATAGCAATATTAACCTTCAATGTAAATGGGCTAAATGCTCCAATTAAAAGACACAGACTGGCAAATTGGATAGAGTCAAGACCCATCAGTTCGCTGCATTCAGGAGACCCAACTCAGGTGCAGAGACACACATAGGCTCAAAATAAAGGGATGGAGGAAGATCTACCAAGCAAATGGAAAACAAAAAAAGGCAGGGATTGCAATCCTAATCTCTGATAAAACAGACTTTAAACCAACAAAGATCAAAAGAGACAAAGAAGGCCATTACATAATGGTAAAGGGAACAATTCAACAACAGCTAACTATCCTAAATATATATGCACCTAATACAGGAGCACCCAGATTCATAAAGCAAGTCCTTGGAGACTTACAAAGAGACTTAGACTCTCACACAATAATAATGGGAGATTTTAACACCCCACTGTCAACATTAGACAGATCAATGAGTCAAAAAGTTAACAAGGATATCCAGGAATTGAACTCAGCTCTGCACCAAGCAGACCTAATAGACATCTATGGAACTCTCCACCCCAAATCAACACAATATACATTCTTCTCAGCACCACATCGCACTTATTCCAAACTTGACCACATAGTTGGAAGTAAAATACTCCTCAGCAAATGTAAAAGAACAGAAATTATAACCAACTGTCTCTCAGACCACAGTGCAATCAAACTAGAGCTCAGGATTAAGAAACTGACGCAAAACCTCTCAACTACACAGAAACTGAACAACCTGCTCCTGAATGACTTCTGGGTACGTAATGAAATGAAGGCAGAAATAAAGATGTTCTTTGAAATGAATGAGAACAAAGATACAATATACCAGAATCTCTGGGACACATTTAAAGCAGTGCGTAGAGGGAAATTTATAGCACTAAATGCCCACAAAATAAAGCAGGAAAGATCTAAAATTGACACCCTAAAATCACAATTAAAAGAATTAGAGAAGCAATAGCAAACACATTCAAAAGCTAGCAGACGGCAAGAAATAACTAAGATCAGAGCAAAACTGAAGGCAATAGAGACACAAAAAACCCTTCAAAAAAACAATGTATCCAGGAGCTTGTTTTTTGAAAAGATCAACAAAATTGATAGACCACCAGCAAGACTAATAAAGAAGAACAGAGAGAAGAATCAAATAGATGCAATAAAAAATGATAAAGGGGATATCACCACCGACCCCACAGAAATACAAACTACCATCAGAGAATACTATAAACACCTCTACGCAAATCATAGATGCAATAAAAAATGATAAAGGGGATATCACCACCGACCCCACAGAAATACAAACTACCATCAGAGAATACTATAAACACCTCTACGTGAATAAACTAGAAAACCTAAAAGAAGTGGATAAATTCCTGGATACATACACTCTCCAAAGACTAAACCAGAAGGAAATGGAATCCCTGAATAGACTAATAGTAGGCTCTGAAATTGAGGCAATAATTAATAGCCTACCAACCAAAAAAAAGTCCAGGACCACATGGATTCACAGCCAAATTTACCAGAGGTACAAGGAGGAGCTGGTATCATTCCTTCTGAAACTATTCTAATCAATAGAAAAAGAGGGAATCCTCCCTAACTCAATTTATGAGGCCAACATCATCCTAATACCAAAGTCTGGCAGAGACACAACAAAAAAAGAGAATTTTAGACCAATATCCCTGATGAACATCAATGCAAAAATCCTCAGTAAAATACTGGCAAACCAATTCCAGCAGCAAATCAAAAAGCTTATCCACCATGATCAAGCAGGCTTCATCCCTGGGATGCAAGGCTGGTTCAATATACACAAATCAATAAACGTAATCCAGCATATAAACAGAACCAAAGACAAAAACCACATGATTATCTCAATATATACAGAAAAAGCCAAAATTGTCAATGGGATCTAATTAAACTAAAGAGCTTCTGCACAGCAAAAGAAACTACCATCAGAGGGAACAAGCAGTCTACAGAATGGGAGAAAAATTTTGCAATCTACTCAACTAACAAACGGCTAATATCCAGAACCTACAAAGAACTCAAACAAATTTACAAGAAAAAAACAAACAACCCCATCAAAAAGTGGGCAAAGGATATGAACAGACACTTCTCAAAAGAAGACATTCATGCAGCCAACAGACACATGAAAAAATGCTCATCTACACTAGTCATTAGAGAAATGCAATTCAAAACCACAATGAGATACCATCTCACACCAGTTAGATTGGCGATCATTAAAAAGTCAGGAAACAACAGGTGCTGGAGAGGATGTGGAGAAATAGGAACACTTTTACACTGTTGCTGGGACTGTAAACTAGTTCAACCATTGTGGAAGACAGTGTGGCAATTCCTCAAGGATCTAGAACTTGAAATACCATTTGACCCAGCCATCCCATTACTGAGTATATACCCAAAGGGTTATAAATCATGCTGCTATAAAGACACATGCACACGTATGTTTATTGCGGCACTATTCACAATAGCAAAGACTTGGAACCAGTCCAAATGTCCATCAATGACAGACTGGATTAAGAAAATGTGGCACATATACACCATGGAATACTATGCAGCCATAAAAAAGGATGAGTTTGAGTCCTTTGTAGGGACATGGATGAAGCTGGAAACCATCATTCTCAGCTAACTATTGCAAGAACAGAAACCAAACACCACATGTTCTCACTCATAGTTGAGAATTGAACAATGAGAACACTTGGACACGGGAAGGGAAACATCACACACCAGGGCCTGTTGTAGGATGGGGGGAGGCATGAGCAATAGTATTAGGAGATATACCTAATGTAAATGATGAGTTAATGGGTGCAGCATACCAACATGGCAGATGTATACATATGTAACAAACTTGCACGTTGTGCACATGTACTCTGGAACATAAAGCATAATAAAATAAATAAATAAATTGAAAAAAATAAAGAACTAAAAGTATAACTTTTCTCCTACTAGGTAATGCAGAACACTAACATTATAATACATTACCTAGCATTATAATGCACTAGCTAACACTAACAGGAAAACAATATTCTTAAGTATGTGAGTCACTCTTACTTTACTTCTTCTTGTTTTTATTTACCTTTTTTATTTAGTAGGCAAAACTGATCTAAACTCAACAAATGTCATATTCGGGTTCATATAACCTAAATGTATTCCTCTTTTATCCAAGGATTATCTAATTATTAATACCAAAATATGCCTTTAGCACTAAATAGATAAAAAATTAAGAAACGTGAGATGAAATAAACATAAATTTACTAAAGATTAAAACATCTTATTTTTCAATAATTGACATCATAGTTTAAATGAAAACAATATAACAATGAAACATGATGATTATAGCAAAAGCAGAAGTGAAATGTTTTTCCACAGTAGCAGGAGTGCCAGGAAGAAAGCCCTGGGAGGAAGTAGACTGATGCAAAACTAGTTGGGGTTTTGCCACTATTTTCAATGGCAAAATCCCAATTACTTGTACACCAACCTAATACATTACGGCAAGGCTTTTGTCGTACATGAAGAGATATGATATCAGTTGAAGGCAAACACTTATGTTAAATATGTAATTATAAACCTTATTGCAATCACTAAAATAACAAGCAAAAACTGATAGTTAATACATACAAAAAAAGAGTCACAAAAATACTATATTCCACTATAATGCAGAAAACAGGAAATCTGGAAAAAAAATAGAGGTAACAAAAGCATGCAAAATCAGTGCATACTATATGATTTCATTCTAGAAAATGCAGACAATTTATAATGACTGTAGGTAGATCATTGTTCGACTTTAGATAGGAAGGGGATTAAGTGAAAGGCAGAGGGAAAGATTAAAAGGAGCACTAGGAAGCTTTTGAGGAAGAGGGAAATGTTCACACTTTCATTGTGGCAATAACATTTTATTTATATCTAAAATATCTAGTAGTTAACTCCATTTTCAGATTACATTGTTTGTATGAAACTTTTGAAAAGAAAAGACAATATATCATTCCTAAATGGTAATTGATCAGAATTTTCCTATGTGTAATGGTTAATTATACAGTGTAGTTAAAATGTACTTCTTATTGTAATGAATACTAGTTATTGAACAAAGTACTATGTATTAATCAGCTTGCTATATGTTTTATATGGTTTGCTTCCCTTAATAGATATCTTAATAATACATCCGCAAAGAATACATAATTTATTTAAGAAAGGAATTTGCAACTTCTAAGGATAGCTTATACTATACAGGAAGACATGAAGCAGATTTTGGTTTCAAAGTGGTTTACGCTTTCATTACAGTGTAGAGGATTTGTTTAGTTTTTGAATACACATAGGAACTTCACAATTTTTAATAATTTAAAATGATGCAATATAAGCAGTTTGGTTTGATTTATTTAAAATTATTTTAAAACATGTTTTGTGTTTTATATAGGTTTTTCTATTTCTTCTTTTCCTGTATCCTCCCTCCTAAAGTCTTATTGAATAACTTGCCATTACTCTTCTTTCTCTCTTTTGAAGCAATCTATCTCATTTTTCTTCTTGCCTTACAATCTCTATTTCTTTACAGATCCAGGTTTTCTATTCAATAAACTTGTGAAAATCTTCAATGAGCAATTATGAAGCGAAACATTTATATATTGATAAGATACACACATGGTTAATACTCACCTAGATTATTGATTTTGCTTTTAGCTAACTCCTGTGGGAAAAAAATGTATAACCTGCTTGGCTAGAAATTATCAATAAAAAACATTGTAAGTAGACTAAAATTGTTCAGAAAAAATAAGAAATAATACACTTGCTTGAGATTGTTAAACCAATATAAGAAAGACTGAAAGTTTTTCTCTTAATTCAGAGAAATAAAGAGCTTGCTCTAGTTCTCATACATTACACACATAAAGCAATTTAAATGACTGCAGATAATTTAATTAAGCAATAATGTAGATTATGTTAATAGTTTTATTGAAAAGGTAGAGAGAATTCTACTGAGAACAAAATATCTTCCATTTTAAGGCAATTACATAGAAATGTCCTCTATATTTAAATTTTTTTTTATGTATAAGTCAATCCACTCAACATGTTTGCATGAGGCATTATGGTAGGTTTAGATCGTAATAGCAAAATTATAGTCCTCTATTCCAAAATGCTCATTTTCTAGTGAATTGGAAAGACAGGCCATAAGGTATTTACAAACAATGAAAAGGGGTGTAATGGAGATGAGAGTAGATTACTATGGTTTACTGTTGAGTTCTTATCAACCAAATAATTCACTGAGTTTAAGGTAGATAATAAATTTAAGAGATGACTACTCATTAAATGAATAACACAACACTTTAGATTTAGAGCTCTTACTTATATCAGAGAAACCCATGATACATTTCATTTTTCTTCAAATTGGCATTAACTCTGCTTGCATTCAAAACTTCCCAAAGTGCTAATTCAGCTGTTTAAGCTCATCTGATCTTCTCTTCGACAACCTTGGCTCTTCTAGCCAAAATGTAAGCTCACTCTCTCACTTTTGACTGTTCTTTCTTGTTTTGTCATGAGTAAATAAATTTCATGTTTCAGTCTACTACTGAAGTGTGACACAGGCACAATTGAAAGAATGAACAATGTTTGGCCTGACAGAGGACAATTAATGGTTACTGTAAGTAAAATAGATCAGGCATATTCTGTATGAATCTGAAAAGTCAAATTAAAAGTATGTTGAAATTATTGTAAAATTTAACTAATAGATTGGTCAATATTAAATATTGATCACTGTACCAGATGCTTTTGAAAATATTTTATTTATTACAGAGATATTAGTGCATTTCATAAATGCAAGATTAGGTCATGAACTACTTTAAAAATTAAACAAAGTTGAGCGACTTAAAGACATTAGTAAGAAAATAAGTCTTTTGTAGTATCGTTTTTTAGAGATTTAAAAGGGCAAATTTACAAAAATAGTATGTGTTGCTTGTTGAAGTAACACTGGTAACTATCATTGTACTCTATACCACAATGCAAACAACTTTTTTAGTTCTCATGTCTGAGTGAGACCATGCAATATTTGTCTTTCTAACTTAATTCACTTAACAGAATGACCTCCAGTTCTATCTATGTTGCTGCAAATGACAAAATTTCATTATTTTTTTATTGCTGAATAGGAGAAATACAGAATAGTACCCATAGTAGTATATATACTTCATTTTTTAAATCCATTCATCTTTTAATGGACATGTAGGTTGATTCCAAGTTTTTGCTACTTTGAATAATGCTTCAGTAAACATAGGAGTGCAGGTATTTTTGACATATGGATTTAATGTCCTTCCTATGTATACATATATAATAAGTGGGATTGCTAGGTCCTATGCTGAGAGTGGACTGTTGACCCCAATTATTATTCTTTTGGACTCTAGCTCTTCCTTTAGATCTAGTAATATTTGCTTTATATAGTTTGGTACTCTGGTCTTGGGTACACTTATATTTAGAATTGTTATATCCTCTGGTTGAACTGACCACTTTATTATTATATAATGACATTTTTAGTCTCTTTTTACTGTTTGTGACTTAAGGCCTCTTTTATATGATATAAGTATAGCTATTCCTGCTAACTTTTGGTTTCCTTTTCCACCCCTTCAGTTTCAGTCTATGTGTCTTTACTGGTGAAGGGAGTTTCCTGTAGCAGCATACAGAAGGGTTATATTTTTTATCTATTCATGTGGTCTACATATTTTAAGTGGAGAATTTAATTGATTTACATTCAAGATTATTATTGATAGGTAAGGAATAATTTCTATCATTTTGCTAATTGTTTTCTGGTTGCTTTGTACATCCTTTGTTCTTTACTTTCTCTCTTATTATGTATGTATCATGAGGTTTGGTGGTTTAAGATAATGGTAATGTTTGAATCCCTTCTCTTTCTCATTTGTGTATCTGTTGTGTCTATGGGTTTTATACTTCGCTGTGTTTTCATGATAGTAGATACTGTCCCTTTACTTCCAGATGTAGAACTGACAAGCATTTTTTAAAAATATGATCAGTTTAGTGGTGATGAATATCCTGTTTTTTTGTTTTTTGTTTTTTGGTCTGGAAAAGACGCGTTATTTCACCTTCATTTTCAAAGAAAACTTTTGCTGAACATACTGTTTTGGTTCACTTTTTTTTTCTTTTAAGACTTTTAATGTATCATCTAATTCTCTCCTGGCCTGTAAGATTTCTGTTGAGATATCAGCTGTTAGACCAATTGGGATTGCCTTATATGTGACTTGAAGGTTTTGCTTCCTTTTTAGAGAATTCTCTGTTTACTTTTGACAGTTGGAGCATAATTTGCCTTAAAGACCTCTTTAGATTGAATCTGTTTGGAAATCTTTAGACTTCCTGTGTCTGGATGCCCATATTGCTCTCAAGACTTGGAAATTTGCCAGCTATTATTTCATTAAATATATTTTCTATGACCTTGCTCATCTCATCTTCTGGAACTCCCAAATTTAAATATTTGGTTGCTTTATAGTGGTCATATATCATGTAGGCTTTATTTGCTCTTTTTATTTACTGACTACATTATTTTAGAAGGCTTGTTTTTAAGTTCAGAAATTCTTTCTTCTTCTTCATCTAATCCATTGTTGAAACTCTAAATTCGTTTTTTCCTCTTTATTGAAATCTACAGTTCCAGAATTTCCGCTTGTTTTTTTTAATGACATGTATTCTCTTTGTTAAATTTCTCACTCAGATCATGAATCCCTTTTCTGATATTTTACCCGTGTTGTTTCTCTGTGTTATCTTGTATCTCACTGAGTTTCTTTAACATAACTATTTTGAATCCTTTTTCAGGTATTACAGACATTTTCTTTTCTTTGAGGTCTGTTACTAGTGAATTATTGTGTTCATTTGGAGGTGTCATGTTTCTTTGTTTTTTCATGGTTCTTATGTCCTTACATTGATATCTGTGCATCTAGTGTAACAGTCACTTTCTCCACTTTCATAGATGGGTTTTCAGAAAAACACATTTTTCTAGTTATTTATAGTGCTGCTTAGGTAGGATGCTTTGGCTTTGATTATGTCCTATCCTCAGGTCCCCAGATGATGTGTGTGGGTGTCTGTGGTGGTGGAAAGGGCAGGTGGATGGATGCTCAGGCTCCTGGAAAGCATGCTGAGGAACCAATGCCAGTTGCCACAGCAGACATGTTCACAAACTCTTGGACAATCATATGGGTGTTTAAAGCAACTGTTTAAATTTTCTTCTATGGCCTCTCCCCCAACAAGTCATTCTAATACATCCATTGCATCTTGTCATATACTTGTTTACAAAGTGTCAACGTGTCTCTGTTACAAAGAAAGTAGAGGTCAAACTATTTAGCTCATCAATTTCAATCTCTCCTAAACCTAATCCACTCTTTTTAACCAATCTCTAAATCTGCTTTTCAATTCTATCAAGTTACTCCAGAATCAGGACATAGTTGAATGTAAACCTTTCTGGTTGCTTTATCTTTAGTGTCTGTTTGTGGCTCTTTACCTAACAAAATACAACTTTCAAGATATTATTTGAATTTCACTTTAATTTGTCCCCCAATTTTATAATATTGGCCTATATAATCTCCCTATAGCTGACCTTAGATTATATTTTTACATTACCAAGCTTTTGGTAATTATATACTTCTTTAAGTTTTTAAATGGCTAATTTAAATCTTATCCATGCTATCAAATTGTAACTAATGGACCTACCTTTCATTTGTTTTATTTTCACTGTTATAGAAAATAATTCATTTGGTATATAATAAATAAGTACAAACTTTTGAATGACTTTTGCATTTAAGAAACATAGCCTATCCTTATTTAACACTGCATATTGCTTACTTTCTATTAACTCCATATTCTCCAAAAAATTCATATCTAAGAGAATATATGATTCTTTTAAAGGTAAACTCCTATAAGTTAAGGAAATTTGATGAATTTATATATCATATTCAAAATGCTATGAATGATATTTTCTTTAACTCCATCAGTTTTCTTATGCTTATTTTTATTGATATCACTTTCTAAGTCCCATAGGTTTTGAAATAATTTTATTTCTCCCATATTTGGTAGGCATCACTCAGATCCAGTGAATTGCCAAGATCCATAGTTTTCAACTTCAAAATAATCTGATTTGTTTTCCCCTACATAAATTACAATACAATGCTCATTTGTCTTTGCTTAAATGCTATACACTTACTCTAAGCTATATTCAAATATTCATAGTCAGTGTTACCTAAATGCATATTCTAATCCATATATCAAACTCATTTCTGACTATAATTTGGACTGTTGAAATTTTGTTTCTGTTTTGAAGCTATTCCTTGTGGTCCAACCAGATTTGAATTAATTCAGTATTTAATTTTACATATGTATTAAATCATGATAATGGCATTTAGCATTCCACATGCCCCTGCTTTTAACCTACTATATTTTATTGCCTAAATAACATTTTGTGGTGAACAATCACAAAATCTCAGTGGCATACCATAATAAATATTTATTTTACTCACAAATGCATGGTTTGATCTAGGCATAGCTAATCTGTTATTTATGCATCTACAAGTAGATATATATATATCTCACATATATAAAATATATATGACATATATTGATTTTACTTATGTGGTTTAATAATAATAAATTAAATCATTCAGTATTATGGTTATTAAAATAAACTTTATTTAATCAGAAATATCTTTATAGATGACTATCTTTGCATTCAAATAAAAATATTCCTATGTACAAATATATTATTATATCCCATTTTATCACCAGCAACCAAATTATCTGTTGGGATTCAACACCCTATATCTACTGAAATTTAAGCAACTACATATTTTGGCTTCATTTATACTTTATCTTATCTACCACTAAGAACCCTATCTAACATGCCAGCATGAACTTTAAAAACCTCATCTTCAGCCAAGGATTCAGTGCATCCTGACAAAATACCCTGATTTCAGTTGGTGAAATTTCTAAAAGGCAATCTGCAGTGGCCATTATCTCTCTAATAGTTTTATTGGAAAATTAGGTAATGTTGGCTGTTTTAAGTAGTGTTTGTCATTTTCACGTTTTTTAAAAAAATATTCATATAGGCTTGACAGGAGAAATATTGTTTGCTTAAAAGTTGATTAAATGGTACTTTTAACTTATTTTCTTTTCATCTTTCTAATATATCTTTCAATCAATTCTTCTGGCTAGACTTATTTTAAATTTTTGACATCTTGTCAAATGTCCTAACTTCAGGCCTCACAAAAGTTAAATCCTCTTATCTAAGACATCCATGAAGAAAATTTAGGAGCAAGAAATTTGCAGGTCTTCTCATGGGATTATAAAAATAAGAAAATAAAATTCTCGATGTAATTCTAGTCTACTTTATGCACATAAGTCATTGCCCATGGGTTGAATACATAGCAATTATAGAAAAATAACGTATTAAATGTGTAAACTGCACAATTCCACTCTAATTCCCATAGAGTATAAAAAAATCACCTCAAAATGATAGTTGTCCTAATGATGTGAATTATTTGCATGTCTTTTTGTTGAATTACAGTTCATTTCATTTGATATTCTAGCTGTTTTGATTACATGTCTATTTTGTAGTAGAAATATATAAGGACTTAGCCATGATTCATAAAATAAAGGCATATATTAAGTATCTCTCAAATGTGTTATAAACATGAACTTATTAGGTCTCGAAATTTCTTATTCAATCAAATATGACCATAAGCAGTTTACTGTAATATAAATTTTGAAAACAATTTTAAGGTATGATGTTATCTCATTAAATGAAGTATCTGCATTCAATTTATGGAGATATATACCAAATTAATAAATAATGTTGACATTTACAATTATACAAAATATAAAATAGCAACGCATTGCTTATTGTGAATACTACTTTTACATTCAAATAAAATGTGATAGCTAAAACATTTTCTTATTTTAGTTAAGATTTTGAGAAAATAGTGATATAGATATTTAGAAAGTTGTTGTAAAATGCAAACAATTGGCTGATTAGACAATTATTGGATACTGCATTCAGGGCAGAGAAAGGCAATTGAAAAAGAAAGATACTTTTGGTCAAGTCAATCTTAGCAAGTGATCCATGGCAAAATGAGGCAAAATCCATCTCTTTTGACAAAACAGGAGAAAATATTGTCCCTGTTGTTCCAGAAGCAACAGGGGTAGAAATAGTGAGTACCCAAACCCAGAGAAGATAGATTAACTTAGTCAATAAAAGCCTAAAAGACTAGCAAGTAACAATAGCAAAAATTGATTATTTTTGTCTTGAGAAACAATATGTTATGAAGTTCCTCTTAGGTATAGCTTGGTTTCCACACCATAGTTTTCTATGTTGTGGAAGCTAAACTATGCTATAAAAAATATCAAGTCCAAATAAGAAAATGTTTGACTTTCTGAATAATAAATACAAAATTCATTTAAGACATTCTCTATGTAAACAAAGGGATAAATGAATTTCAACAAGTAACAATAATGAAAAAGTATGAGTGCTTTCAGAGGATAACGTAAAGATGACCTCCTAAACAATAGATACCACTGCTATAGACTTCTATATTGCAGAGGGTACAATTACCAAACTAATCATTGCAATTGTTTAACATCCGGATAGACTACCTCCTTGGTAACAGCTTGTATTTTTGTTTTAATATGCTGTGAGGTCCAGTTTTATGTTATATCTTATCAAAGTGTCTTTTATAAAACAAGTAAAAGATTGAAGACCACTGAGACAACAAACATGAACAATGAAAGCCCCAGGTAAACAATCCACTATTGATAAAGGTATTTAGTCATATAATCTTTCGGTAGCAGTTTCATTAATATTACATGGATTAGAACTACAGCACATTTATCATTCTTATCTAAGTCAAGTTTTTATGTTTTAAATCAAAATTTGAATCCAATAATGCCATATTTATTATCAAAAAGCTGATGTTTTTGAGCCATATAATATGATATGCCTATTTTAGTCATTATGTTACTGCATCCTTATATCAGTTTTATGCAGTTATTCCTAAAATTACATGTTTTGTGTGTGTGTGTGTGTGTGTGTGTGTGTGTGTGTGTGTGTGTGAAGAACATGATGCACGGAGAGGTTATTTATCTTGCCTAAAGTAACATTTTTTATTAAATAGACAAGCCAAAATTTAAACCTAGGACATCTCCAGAGTCTCTCCTTATTGAGTATCTATTATCACACAAAATACTGACCAATTCCTCACTGTTTTGAATTTGGGAGTAGTCCTGTAACTTGGTTAATTAATTTGTGTATAAGTGGCACATGGCACTTCTAATTAAAAGCTATAAAAGCTAACCCATAGATAGTCATGCATTGTCCCCCCTTTCCATGACACTGATAATATTCTAGATGCAGGTCATCAGCCAGTCTGCATTCCCACAGGACATTTAGAGTAGAATATGCACCAACCTGAGATGAACTCATAAAATAAAACATTCATGATCATGCACAACTATGATGGTTTATTGTTGGTTACTACAAGATAATTGAGCATATCTCAACTGATACATCTCATAACTACTATACTATTTCACTTTTTAGTATATAGTATTTTTATACGTGGTACCAAATCACATTCTAGATTTTATAATTTGATATTTCTATCAGATAATGAGGCTGCTTATTTTTATTGGAAAAAATACCACAAATTATTTATCAATGTTAACTGGGGTAAATGTCCGGATTCTTTTCTTGATCTACTGTTCAATAATAGATAAACTAAAATAAATTGAGCTAATCCAGAAAAGACAGTGTAATGTAACACGGAAAAAAAGGGTTGCAGCAACCCAAAACAATCAGATTAGGCTTTGTAGCTGGACCTCAGGAACAACTGGCTCATTCTTGCTTCTCATTGTATATCAGCTTGGCTTTCCTTCATCTCTACATGTATTACCTGTAAGCATTATGATTTCCAAGCCTGGGGAGATACTGGCTTGCTTTAACATATTTAGTTTTAAAAACTCCTCAGAAAGGCTCTGGGTTGGATCAGGTGTATAACTCTGGACTACTCAACTGTGTTATTGAGGATGGAGTACTCTGGATGACAGACCCTACTTAAAGTCTGCCTCCCTCCAAAACACACAGAACAGCTCTCTGGACCCAGATAGGTGGATCTACAAAAAAACACTGTAGCATTCACAGTAGTCATGTAAGTACAACTGAAATTCTGAATTCCAAGTAGGCAGATCCTAAAGCAAATACTTCACCATTGGATAAATTCATCAAAGAGTAATTTTGCAACGATTTTCAGTAATTTAGAAATTTTTTCATTATGATATGTAATGATCATTTAAAAGATTATCTTAAAATTTTATCATTTTAAATGATAATATCTTATCATTTAAAAGATTATCTTTAAAAGATTATCATGGAGTTCCAATTATATTGGAACTCCCTGATTTTATTTCCTAAATAGACAATTACTGCAATTATGACTATTATTTCATTAAATTTTAAATCTCCACTTTGCCTTTACTAAACGAACTTCAGTATTTCATGGTTGCAATTTTTGCAGTTAGCAATATCTTTCCAGACCCTACTTTCAACAAAAATTTAACTTGGGTCTTTGACACAATTCTGGACAAAATGATGTGAGTTACTAGGAGAAACTTGATGAAAACACCCAAACAAGTATATATTTTCGTAGACTCTAGTATTTTGAAAATTTTATTATATTCCTCCTTGCAATGTGTATACAGAACCTGGAGAAGATGAAGGACTGCGATACTTTGAGAATGAAGTAATTATATTGCCTATAATTCTATGCAATAAAATTATAGTGGAAACCTACCCCAAGAAAGAAAAAGTTTAACCTCAATGTATTAGTCCATTTTCATGCTTCTGATAAAGACACACCTGAGACTGGGCAATTTACAAAAGAAAGACGTTTAATTGGACTTACAGTTCCACGTAGCTGAGGAAGTCTCACAATCATGGCAGAAGGCAAGGAGCAGCAAGTCATGTCTTACATGGATGGCTGCAGACAAAGAAAGAGAGAGCTTGTGTGGGGGAACTCCTCTTTTAAAAACCATCAGATCTTGTGAGTCTTATTCATTATCAGGAGAACAGCACAGGAAATACTTGTCCCCATGTTTCCATTAACTCTCACCGGGTCCCTCCCACAACATGTGGGAATTCAAGACAAGATTTAGATGGAGACATAGACAAACAATATCACTCAGTACTCATCCAGACCTGCCTACTCACCTCAACAATATAACTCAGTACTAGTCCAAACCTGCCCACTCACCTCAGAGACTTTTAGTTAAATGAGACACATAAATACCAACATGTTTAAGTCACACTTTTACTTACAACCCAATGAATATCCAGCTGAAACAGTTGCTTATGTGGAGAGTATGTCACATTAAATTACAAATGTGTTTCTCTTTTTTCCAAGAAAAGCAGTATTAAAAACATGTCCAGTTACTATATCTACAGGTGATTATCTAATTGTCTTTTTCTTTGGGTTTATAATTCTCCAGCTGACATTTTTTTCTTTAATGTCATCATAATCCCAATGTAGATGTTCTATAGTCACTAAACTAAGTGTTACATTTAACACATCCTAATACACACAACACAAAAAAGGGATAACAAAATAATTATGTTATAAATTTCCGTTTAAGAAAAGGATAAAGAGAAAAGAACAGAGAGTGGGCACAACTCCATAACATGTAGTATATTGTACTAGAGTGGAAATAGCAGGACCTTTAACCTACAATGTAAAGTCAATGCCATCATCAGAAATCTGCCTGGCCTTTGTAATTCTCTCTGACTGACTATTTTTTTGTCCTTTTCCTCCATTTTTATGTCCAAAAGGAACATAAAGGAAGACTTTGCTTTTTAGAGCTCTGTAACTAAGAGTAAGCCTTTTATTTTTTCCACCGTCACAAAACTGGGTTATATTCAGAGACAGAAAATCGTAGATTCCTGCTTGACAGCTTTCTGTGTCAATAATTTTTAAAAATTTACTGGCTACTGGTAAATTTTATGTCAAATAATTTAGAACTAATAAATGGAATTACAGAAGTTATCCATTTATATTTTGAACATAGACTTTTAAAAAATGCTTCACCGTTATCAACAGACATGCCCATTTTACCACAAGCAGTGAGTAAATTTGTTTGCTAGTCCAATCTGAGAACAAAAGCTCTTGATATTTTAAAATGACAGCTAGGCTATAGCAGAATGGGCAGAGTGTAAAATTAAATTGACAGAATAAGAGAATTCTCACCGTCCTCTGTCCTACTTTAATGTAGTTAATTGTCATTTATAGTGACCCAATTTTGAGATCCAAATTCTGAGTTATTAAGTACTCTGTGCATCATACATAGTATAAACACTAATCAAGGATAGTTTTCTGAAAAACGAAGTGTAGGTTTTTGTAAGAGCATCTGATAAGGATGTCTACTCAGGTGCTACTAGATTCAGAGTTCAAGTAATTTTATTAGAGGTTTAACTCTCTATTTCATGTTTGCACTTGCCACTCCTTGCCTTGAGTTTGATTACAGATTCTCTCAAATTGGATGGAAATGTGGCTGCCATCAGCTTTGCATTTCTCTCAATATAGAATTTCAAACCTAAAATAGAATTTATCATTTGCAATGTCTATCTATGCATTCATTCCAAGAAAGACTTGTATTATCTTTTCTTGTGTTGTCTATCTAACCTTTAGAGGGGATTATGAAGAGCATAATTTATGACCTGTCCAAACTGCAAGCGTTGGTGTCTCTGTAGGTGAGATCCTCAGAAAGGATAGGGAACACAGAGTTTCTTTAAGTAACAAAAAATAGATCGAGTCATCACTGGAACAAGGAAGAATACCAAGGACTTCAGGCTGCATATCTATCATACTACTGGCTTGTAATCCATTATGTAATCATGAGGAAATTATAATAGTGTTATCTAGATAAATATTTCATTTTTATTGCAGCTAACAATACAGCATTTGGTATAATCTCACAGGAGATTTGTGTAATAAATCTAATAAAGCTATGATGATCATCAGCCCTCCCAAATATTAGTAACAATAATTTATGCTTAAGATATAAACTATTAGGTATTAAAATAAATAGTAGATTTAATTAAGAAGCAGGAAAAATGACTAAAGTGAAATATTTACTTTAGAGAATTTGAAAGCTAAACATTGCTAATTCAAGAGGATTAGTTCAAATTTTGTTTTAATTATTTCATAATAGTGAGAAGTGCTGTGATAGTCACAAATAGCCAAATTACATAGAACCAGAGGGAAATTTTACAGCATAGAGGCAAAACTCTGGGATGAAAATCAGGGGACATACTTTTCATCATGGCTTTGTCACTGACATGTTTATCTGATTATGAGTAGAACTCTCTCTCCCCAATACATTGTACTTTGAAAAATGACAAATCAGCAGCAATAATAATTTAAAAACTACAAAGAAGTTATATATATTGTTCAATTTGGCTCAACAACATATATACATATGTATACGCACACACATATAAATTGTCTTCTTTCTTTGCATGTGTGTATATTGCCAAGGTTCTTTTTACAAAGTCATTTAAAAATGAGTTGCAGACATCCTGACTGCACTCTCACCCTTCAATATTTATCTCCTAAGAACAAGGATTTTCTTCTACCTAACTACTAATATTGATTCAGTTATAACATACCATCCTTAATAAAATGTCCTAAATTGCCAAAAACGTGTCTTCATAACATCTTGTTGGTTTTATAATGCGTGTAAGTCTCTTAATCAACAACAATTTCCAATACCTTTTGTTTGTTTTGTTTAGCTTTGCTTATGACCCTTTGAAGGGCCCAGACATGGTGTCAATTGTTTCCTTATGATTATGTTTTAGTTACGTGTATTTTATGAGAACACAATGGAATTAATATTGCGTATCTCTTAAGGCATGAAATCAGGGGGCACATAATATCAGTTGATTATAATTTGGGGGAGGCTAAATTTGATCACTTTTTCAAGGTTAGGTAGGTCATATTATTATAAATATCCCTTGTTCTTTTGAAATTAAGTAGTAATAGGAGATGTTGAAAGCTTGGATCATCCTTTTCCAAAACAATTTTTCCTCCAAGGGTTTAAGTATCCATTGATGATCATATTATTAACTTATTATTACATCAGAACTCATGAAAACCTTATTAAAAAAAAAAACAAACTAGCATACCTCCCATAATAATAAGCTGGCATTCTTTTATTTAAAAACAGCTTTTATTTTCTAATTTTATTTTCCTATCTTTTATTTTATTATTTTATTTTTTTAAGAGATAGTATCTTGCTCTGACACCCAGGCTGAAATGCAGGAGCCCAATCAGCTCACTGTAGCCTCCAATTCCTGGGCTCAAGCAATACCCCAGCTTCAGCTTCCCAAGTAGCTGGGAATACATGGGAGTGCCACCATGCATGGCTAACTTATAAAAAGTTTGATTAATGGGCTCTCACTCTGTTTCCCAAGCTGGTTTCGAACTTCCGGCCTCAAGTGATTCTCCCTCCTCCGTCTCCATAATCACTGGGATGACAGACAGTAGCCACTGTGCCCTGCTAATTTTGCTATCTTGAGTAGCATTAAGAATTTATGAAATGTTTTTCAATTTAGTGTGATATAAAATATTGATTTAATTATTATTTTTTTTTGATGATGAGAATTTTCCACTTTTGACCAAGCTGACTCTTTGGTCTTCCCGAAGTGCCATCGTAAGGCTTTGAATACTTCCTTACTTTCTGACATGAGATGTCCCAGGCTCACTTTTCACTTTCACTTTCTCTCCACAGAGCAATCATTGGCCATTTCTCTAAGGTCCCTAATTGTTTTCAATGGAGAATGACATTTAGAAATGAAGATCTGAGTAACAGAGTACCTAATTATAGGAGGATGTCATTGAATGTAGATCTTTTCAGTGAACAGAGTCATGATATGCATTTAACAGTAATATTAGTAAATATTGGTATGTTCAAACCAAATCCAATACTTTTAAAGTTTTTCTTATATTCCAACACTTGAGTTTTGTATTTTTTCCCTTAGTAAGAGATGCTATTCTCTCCTAAAACAACATATTTATTCATTTTATCTATTTTCCTGTCACACATTAAATAATAAAAAATAGATACATAACAACTGCTTACTGATAGGACACCAATAACTTGCCAACATACCATTTAAGATTTTCTTCAGTCCTTTTGTCCTTGTAATACCTCACACATTACTAATATTAATAATAACAGGATAATAGTAGTGGCATATTAATGTATCTTACTAAAGGTATACAGTGTACAGTGTTCAGAATAGTCAACCTTCAGTATCCATTGGTTCCAGGACCCCTAAAATCCATAGATGCTCAAGTCCCTGATATAAAATGGCATAGACTTCGCACATAATCTACCCACTCCCTCCCATACATTTAAAGTTACCTCTACATTATTTATAATATCTAGTATAATGTAAATGGGATATAAATAGTTTTTATAATGTATTAGGGAATAACCACAAGAAAAAAGCCTGTGCGTATTCAGTACAGATATAACTATTACTAATCAACTATGAATTTATTATTGTTACTGTTATTTTGCAACGGTGTGTTTCTCTGTCACCAAGACTGGAGTGCAGTGTCGTGATCTTGGCTCACTGTAACCTCTGCATTCCAGGTTCAAGCAATTATTCTGCCTCAGCCTCCCAAGTAGCTGAGATTACAAGTGACTGCCAACACACCCAACTAATTTTTGTATTTTTATATAGACGGGTTTTCACCATGTTGGTCAGGCTAATCTCAAACTCCTGACCTTCAGTGATCCTTCCATGTCGGTCTCCCGAAGTGCTGGGATTGCAGGCATGAGCCACCACGCCCACTCCACAATCATATTTTTTTTTTTTTTTTCTGAATGTTTTCAATCTTCAGTTAGTTAAATGCACTGATGCAAAACCCACGGATACAGATCAATCATATTGTAATTTCCATGGTCATGTTATCAATTTAATATTCAATTAGGTTAATTTGTTTCTGTTTCTATTTAATTTTAAAGTTTGTGCTTGCTTGGCTACATGTGTCTACTGTGCATCTTTTTAGTTTTGTTTCCAAGAAAACAGTTCTTTCTTATTACCAGTTTGACATTTTTGATTCTTTGAATTTACGGATTCCTTTCTTATGTTTTACCTGTTTTCTTATGCTTTACAAAATGTTTTTATCAATATCATTATAATCAGCATTTTATAAATATATAGTTCACCAATTTACTAAACCAAATAAATACTACATCAAAATGATATATCTGTATTTCAGTATTTTCAACAGTGATTTAAAAAAATCAGCAAATCTCTGTACCTCAGATGAACCCACAACCTGCCCATTCTTTAGAAGGAAAACTCCTATCTCTTTTCTTTGTTTTCCCTACCCCACAAACTTTCCCTGTAGTGGCTCTTGAGGTATTTCACTTATATCTCCCCTCAAGAAACAACTTGCTATAAAACTTCAAAGAGAACGTTAAGCTACAGCTTCTATATATTAGAGTCTTCCAGGTTAAGCTAAGGTCATGTTCTCGAATATTTTTATAAAGTCCCAGATAATGTCTTAGCATAGTGGCATGTTTCTCTCTAAACTAATAACCTTGTGATAATTTTTGAATATTTATATTGCTTGCACAAATATACAATTTTACAATAACCGAAATTTCATCTCTCCTAATTATTAATTGTTTAAAGAGGATAATTCCAGATAACAGAGACTATGCAATGATCTGAAGGCAATTATTTAACGATTTAATGGTCTCTTACCATTTCTGCCCCATGTAAGTCACCTCTAGTGGTTAATCTTTGTTCCAGAGCTCCCAGAATTGACCAGGAGTTTATTATGCCTGCGTTATTGCTTGGAAGCTTTTCCTTTCCAATCCTGCTTCCTCTCTCTTTTAACTATGCAAGTGTTACTCTTCAATAAATCTTCTGCACTCCTAAATTTATCTCATAGTCTGTGACCCAGGAGGCCTAAACACACACACACACACACATGCACACACACAAATGTGTACACTGTCAGCTGTACATATACGAATTCTAGACTCGATGTGTGTGGTAGATAAGTTTGTATGTCATTAGAACTATTCATTCAACCTCTAATGTAGTTATATTGTACCTTTTATTATTATAAATACATAAATATTGTCATCTAAGCATACACTAAGCCTAATTGCTTGGGACTTTTGTATACATAGTTTTGCACTGTCTGGAATAAATATGTACATTATACTACATATAACTTTCATCATAATTTTTCTACATGGCTAATTTTATCTCATAATCTATAATTCTATTTATTTTTAACCTGGAAAGATCTCTCCTGGTGCTTCCTATTTATTAGCTCAAGACTCTGACCAAATTTAATAAAGTTCATAGAAATAGCCTTCCTTTAATACTATAAACTTATTAGAAGAAATGTTTTAATTTTCACAGACTTTACCAAAGTAATCCATCATTTTTTGTTATTTTCTGATTAAAACTGCAGTAACCAGCTCACAGTATATAGTGATCACTTGCAATTGCAGGCTGTATTAAGAACAAATATTTAATATACTGGGTCCAGTTACAAAGCACATTAAACTTACTTATGCTAATAATTTATGTATGTTGGTTCAACTGGCTTTTAAATTATTGCATAGTCCCTTTTTTCTGGAATTTTGTTCATTAAGCATTTAATAAAATTAGGAGGGATGAGACTTCAGGATTTATGAAATTATTTATTTATACTAATAATATAAATATAAATATACTATATCAAAATGGTATATCTGTATTTCAGTATTTAATAGTTAATTTAATATAAATATTATACTTACATTTATAAACTAATAATATAAATATTCAAAAATTATCACAATTACATCTGTTTTGAGACAAATGTGTCATATTTTAATTGTCATGTATATGTGCTTACATACTGAAACATTTCATAATGCTGAAAGTCAAGGATATATATGCATGTGCCAATATATGTACATATCTATATGTATGTATATATATATATAATGTGTATATGTACATATATACACACATATAGAGCCTTTAATTCATCCTATTTATGTGCTTTATAAAGATAAAGAACATAGTATGTGAGTTCTGCTATTAGTGGTTTCTACTTGAAAAAAATGGGTGTAAGAAATTATTTTGCTGGAAAATTACTCATTGTGGTTTTGTTTAAAATATAGAGAATGTAAAAATAACAATACAACCACAGCTTTAGAAGTAGAGGATTCATTGAATAAATTGTGATACAATTCTGAGAAAAAAAAAATGTCTGTAGAAATTTGAAATTTTGTCATAGTTATATTTTAACATAGTCTATGAACAGTAGGCATAGGTATGTCATTCCACTTTCTGTTTTTCCCATACATATGCACACACAAACACACACCCATACAACACAAAGTGAATATTGACAAAATATTGCAATTTTTAATACAAAAATTGTAATAGCATTCATCAATGTGAACTGAATAAGGTGTGATATTTCATATATGTTCATAAGAATTCCTTTTTAAATTGATTTTTGTTTTTGTTTGAAAAGATTTAACACACACATAAGATAATATAATAAATATCTGTCTCAAGAATTAATTCATTGTATTGAGGTAGGAGAAAGTAGAACTCGATTCCACAGGCGGGGCTCAGGCACCAGATCAGATTGAGAACTAGTTAAAACATGGCCAGGGCAGAAGCTTTTCAATCAGGCACTACCACCAATATACCTACCAATATACCTTGTCAGTTTACCATTGCCATCTCAACACCCATAAGTTAACAACCCTTTTCTATGGCAGTGACCCACCTGATGATGCAAAAGTTGCTACCCCACCCCTCCCCAGATATTTCTCATAAATCGCCCTTTAACCTGCATGTTATTGAAAATGAGTAGAAATATGACTGCAAAACTGTCCTAAGCTGCTACTGTCTGCCTATGGGGTGGCTTTCTCTGCAGTAGCCGCTTCAGTAATGCTGTTTTCTACCTCCGGATTACCCTCAAATTCTTTTCCTGGGCAAAACCAAGAACCTTCAAAGACTGAGCCTCACTTTGGTGCTTACCTGCCCTGCATCAGTATCATTTAGTTTCCAATATTTACTATAAGAATAGAAATCTCAGTCAGTTAAAATATAGATACATAGCTCCTTGGAAGTGCAATAGACCCAAAATATTCTATGGTAACCAGAGGATGAAGGGGACACTTTGAAGTTTCTAGAACCAAAATCTGACAGAAGTGGCTGGAAGTTCATTTCTCATGAATTAAAAACTAAAATTTCTTTAATAAAAGCAGGCTCAAAAAGATCCTGCTGCCTTTGTGAGTACATGCTAAAACTTCTACTCCCAATACCAGGGATGTGGCTGCCATGAAGCTGTTGCCTGGGCTATATGGTGAGAACTGAATCGATCTTCCTTCTGTGTCATAAAATGATTCTGTAACATCTCTATGAAGGAGCAACTTGAGCCTGCACTCCAACACCTGATTTTGAGCTAGGAGGCCAGTGGGCCAGGTACAACCCACTCAACTTGAGGATTTCTCTCAACTTGAAGCATTTTTGAAGCCAGAGAAATGTTTTCTCAAGACTTCTTGAAGATTTCTCTCCACTTGAAGACGTTAAAATGAGCAGAAGGAAATACGTAATATCATGAAGCTCTCAATCAGATAAACTTGCAGATTTCAATTTCACAGTTAATGAGAAAAACTGAGTCATGAAAATACAAGATTTATAAGAAATACAAAGATAGGGTCCATGTGCAGAGATGGAGTCTCTTTTCTAGGGAAAGAGAAAGGGATTACATAAATGGGTCCCTATGATACTCGTGACATTCCAGTTTTGAGCTCTTATTTTTTTTACGTGATCTAAGGATACAACAATCCTGCATGGCAATATTAAATTTCTCTTTCTTCTCAATGAGACTCAGTCTGTTACTACTAATCAAATCAGTCAAAACAAAACCTAAAGGAAATAAAAATAGTAAAATAATTAAAAATGACAGCAAAATATAACAAAAACAATATGTGGATATATTTCCAATAAAACATTCAACCCAATGATATATTTAGCTTGTCCTTTATATATAATTTTGGATATGACTTATGTTCTCCAAAACTTAAAAGGAAAAAATGTAGAAAAGCAACACATAGTAACGAACCTGTTAAGTTAGTTAGGAAACAGAAGCTATAAAATGATTCTGGAGACAAAGTAACTTGAATTTATAATATAATATTGCAAAAGTTTCAGTGTCACTGATTATTTATAAAATACATTCTACACAGTGAAATAACTAATGAAATTACATTTTGTTTAAATTTGAGGAGGCAAGAAATGTGCATCATGATACAGTATACACTATAGAAATCGCACATTCTGCAATAAAATTAGGCCATAATTTCTGCNAAATATAAATATACTATATCAAAATGGTATATCTGTATTTCAGTATTTAATAGTTAATTTAATATAAATATTATACTTACATTTATAAACTAATAATATAAATATTCAAAATTATCACAATTACATCTGTTTTGAGACAAATGTGTCATATTTTAATTGTCATGTATATGTGCTTACATACTGAAACATTTCATAATGCTGAAAGTCAAGGATATATATGCATGTGCCAATATATGTACATATCTATATGTATGTATATATATATATAATGTGTATATGTACATATATACACACATATAGAGCCTTTAATTCATCCTATTTATGTGCTTTATAAAGATAAAGAACATAGTATGTGAGTTCTGCTATTAGTGGTTTCTACTTGAAAAAAATGGGTGTAAGAAATTATTTTGCTGGAAAATTACTCATTGTGGTTTTGTTTAAAATATAGAGAATGTAAAATAACAATACAACCACAGCTTTAGAAGTAGAGGATTCATTGAATAAATTGTGATACAATTCTGAGAAAAAAAAAATGTCTGTAGAAATTTGAAATTTTGTCATAGTTATATTTTAACATAGTCTATGAACAGTAGGCATAGGTATGTCATTCCACTTTCTGTTTTCCCATACATATGCACACACAAACACACACCCATACAACACAAAGTGAATATTGACAAAATATTGCAATTTTAATACAAAATTGTAATAGCATTCATCAATGTGAACTGAATAAGGTGTGATATTTCATATATGTTCATAAGAATTCCTTTTAAATTGATTTTGTTTTGTTTGAAAAGATTTAACACACACATAAGATAATATAATAAATATCTGTCTCAAGAATTAATTCATTGTATTGAGGTAGGAGAAAGTAGAACTCGATTCCACAGGCGGGGCTCAGGCACCAGATCAGATTGAGAACTAGTTAAAACATGGCCAGGGCAGAAGCTTTTCAATCAGGCACTACCACCAATATACCTACCAATATACCTTGTCAGTTTACCATTGCCATCTCAACACCCATAAGTTAACAACCCTTTTCTATGGCAGTGACCCACCTGATGATGCAAAAGTTGCTACCCCACCCCTCCCCAGATATTTCTCATAAATCGCCCTTTAACCTGCATGTTATTGAAAATGAGTAGAAATATGACTGCAAAACTGTCCTAAGCTGCTACTGTCTGCCTATGGGGTGGCTTTCTCTGCAGTAGCCGCTTCAGTAATGCTGTTTTCTACCTCCGGATTACCCTCAAATTCTTTTCCTGGGCAAAACCAAGAACCTTCAAAGACTGAGCCTCACTTTGGTGCTTACCTGCCCTGCATCAGTATCATTTAGTTTCCAATATTTACTATAAGAATAGAAATCTCAGTCAGTTAAAATATAGATACATAGCTCCTTGGAAGTGCAATAGACCCAAAATATTCTATGGTAACCAGAGGATGAAGGGGACACTTTGAAGTTTCTAGAACCAAAATCTGACAGAAGTGGCTGGAAGTTCATTTCTCATGAATTAAAACTAAAATTTCTTTAATAAAAGCAGGCTCAAAAGATCCTGCTGCCTTTGTGAGTACATGCTAAAACTTCTACTCCCAATACCAGGGATGTGGCTGCCATGAAGCTGTTGCCTGGGCTATATGGTGAGAACTGAATCGATCTTCCTTCTGTGTCATAAAATGATTCTGTAACATCTCTATGAAGGAGCAACTTGAGCCTGCACTCCAACACCTGATTTTGAGCTAGGAGGCCAGTGGGCCAGGTACAACCCACTCAACTTGAGGATTTCTCTCAACTTGAAGCATTTTGAAGCCAGAGAAATGTTTTCTCAAGACTTCTTGAAGATTTCTCTCCACTTGAAGACGTTAAAATGAGCAGAAGGAAATACGTAATATCATGAAGCTCTCAATCAGATAAACTTGCAGATTTCAATTTCACAGTTAATGAGAAAACTGAGTCATGAAAATACAAGATTTATAAGAAATACAAAGATAGGGTCCATGTGCAGAGATGGAGTCTCTTTTCTAGGGAAAGAGAAAGGGATTACATAAATGGGTCCCTATGATACTCGTGACATTCCAGTTTTGAGCTCTTATTTTTTTTACGTGATCTAAGGATACAACAATCCTGCATGGCAATATTAAATTTCTCTTTCTTCTCAATGAGACTCAGTCTGTTACTACTAATCAAATCAGTCAAAACAAAACCTAAAGGAAATAAAATAGTAAAATAATTAAAATGACAGCAAAATATAACAAAACAATATGTGGATATATTTCCAATAAAACATTCAACCCAATGATATATTTAGCTTGTCCTTTATATATAATTTTGGATATGACTTATGTTCTCCAAAACTTAAAAGGAAAAAATGTAGAAAAGCAACACATAGTAACGAACCTGTTAAGTTAGTTAGGAAACAGAAGCTATAAAATGATTCTGGAGACAAAGTAACTTGAATTTATAATATAATATTGCAAAAGTTTCAGTGTCACTGATTATTTATAAAATACATTCTACACAGTGAAATAACTAATGAAATTACATTTTGTTTAAATTTGAGGAGGCAAGAAATGTGCATCATGATACAGTATACACTATAGAAATCGCACATTCTGCAATAAAATTAGGCCATAATTTCTGCTTCAAAATTATTATCAATTTTTCAAGATCCGTAAGAATTACAAACATGTGCATAGTTAGCCATCCTGGATTTAATTAAATATGTTTCATACATTATGCATTTAGGAATGCATACATTTAGGAAAACAACATACACAAAAAATGTTTCATATAATGAAACACAGTTTAAGGCAGTATAGTAAAATTTTCTTCCTGATGTGTTTTGTTACAAAATAAGAGGTACCAGTAGCAGTAACCCAAACTATGAATAATGTATATATTAATGCATTGGTATGTTTGTAAATAAGCTCATTCATATGTCAGGAGGCATCTCTGCAAAACATCGTGCCTGGAATAACTTTGCATATTATTAAATATCTTTAATTTTAATTTAGAAAAAAAGTGAGTAATACTTCACACGAAGTGCTTTTCTCTTGCAATTAAAATATTACTTTTTCTCAGAAGTGATAAACATGGGTCAACATATGCATGTGCATTATATTATAATTAAACATCATTCGATTTACACAATTAAAATGTAAAACAAAAGTCAATGAGAAAAGTGACTACAAATTATATAAAACATAAATAACATATCATTGGCATGTGTATAATAAGAAAATAAGACTCTTTCATCTGGGTCTCCACAGAACAGACATTTTCTGCACTAATAGAGGAAAGAAATCTTATGATCTATTTGTATGAAGTTCTGCAGAATATTTAATGTCAAATTCCCTAAACAGTGAGTACTCAGGGAATTTTGAAGAGACTCTCATTCTATAGTCATCTTTTTTCAGATTGTTTTTTACATAATCTTACTTGCTCTGTATTATCTCTACAAATGAAGAAAAAGCAAGTAGCAACAAGTATTGCACTTCTCTCTGTGGGGTAGCAAATATAATAGTAAGAAAATAAATTGCCTTCACTGTGCTATCTTTTGATGTACTGCTTAACGGTAGGTGGCCCTCCTCTGATCATCGGTTGAATGCCTTCAGGAACAGTTTGTGGCAGTTCAGAAGACAGACTCCTAGGAATTCTATAATTGGAGCAGAATACAAGAGCTCTAAGTGTGTTACCCTGAGGAAAGCGTGCGAGGACTGCAGTAGTCAGGGTCTATTTATTAAAGTGAACAAAAAAATCTGAGACATAACCCAGAGAGATCATTTCCTAATACATTGTCCCCGCAAGTACACCATATCATTGCATGTACATAAAGTTAGGCACTTTTTATGGTGAGGCTATTATGATCTGCATTTTGTAATTCATTTATTTTTCATAAGGCTGTAAACAAGTTTACTCAATGATATGTGTATACAAGAAGCTGAGAACCACCCTTTAGGTACTCTTGAATACTATTTGCTTTTTTCTTAATTTTACTTCAGATCTTCTTTTTCCTCCATAACCATTAAGCATCTTTGCAACTCACAGATTTCAGAAAATTAATCAGGAAAATACAAAAGTAGTATAAAGGATTAACAGTTTCACTCCCAGCATATACAATATTGATTATCATCTTTCTTTAGTAGACTCTCTACTAAGAAATTTAAAATATTATTTTACTCAATTCGAACATCATTTTTTTAGTTTGAGAAAACTGGGGTAGATATAAAATTGTCCAGCTAGCAATTGCCAAAATATGGCTATGAAATTTAATAAATCTGATTATAGGATTTATATTCTTGTCACATTAAACAAATTATTTAAAGAATGCAATACTTCAATATGTATCACTAAAATGGGATAATTGAGTGTATACATATTTAAACCATATATTTGTATTCATATATATACATATGTGGATATTCATATATACATATATATGTAAATTATACTCACAGTAAAAAAATTAATTTTCTTCCACTTTAAGAAAAAAATTAAATTATAATATTTTTTGAATTTTTAATATTTTTGAATTTGACTATAATAAGTATAGTCAAATTCACAGACAATAAATCTGTGCTGATTAATTGCTTGTTCCTCGCTTTCTCTGAGAAGAAGCTCAAACCCTCTATTATTACCTAACCACTGATTAAAAAATAAATTGTGGTATGCTCTTTGTGTGGTTTTATTTGGTGTAGAATGTGTAACATTAAGTTATTTAACTTAAAAAATATTTGAATTTTTATTTTCTTCTTATATTCCCTTTGGAAATGTGACATCAATTTATTTTGCATTATTGCATTTTAGAAAAAAAACACAGGAGAGTATATTTGGGAACTAGAGGTTGGCATTTAATTCTTAGATATGACACCAAAAATATAATTTATTTTATTTTATTTTACTTTTATTATTATTATTATTTGAGATGGAGTCTTGCTCTGTTGCCCAAGCTGGAGTTCAGTGGCATGATCTCGGTTCACTGCAAACTCCGCCTCCCGGGTTCACACCATTCTCCTGCCTCAGCCTGCTGAGTAGCTGGGACTACAGGCGCCCGCCACCATGCCTTCCTAATTTTTTGTATTTTTAGTAGAGACGGGGTTTCACCATGTTAGTCAGGATGGTCTCGATCTCCTGGCCTCGTGATCCGCCCCCTTGGCCTCCCAAAGTGCTGGAATTATAGGCGTGGAGCCACCAAGCTCGATCAAAAAGTATCATTTATAAAAGGAAATAGTGATATATTGTACCTCAAAATTACAAGTTTTTTCTATGAAAAGACCACTTAAGAGGATGAAAATAAAAACTGCAATAGGGAGAAAATATTTGCAAACCACATATGCAAGAAAAAGCTGGCATCAAGTACTAGTCCTGGTCCCAGTTCTCAAAACTCAAGAGTAAAAAACAATACAATTAGACAATAGGCAATAAATATAAAAAGACATTTCCTCAAAGTGGATATAATCAATAAATACATAAAAGAGCATTTCACCTCATTAGCTTTTGGGAAATCCAAATAAACCCACAATGAGACGTCACTAACCCATGTATCAAATGGCTTTCAAAAATAATGACAACACCAAATGTGGGTGAGCATGCCCAGAAATTGGGTTATTCATATATTGCTGGTAGGATCATAAAATGTATAACTCCTCTGAAAACAATTTAGCAGTTACAGAAAAATAGTTAAATACACAACTAACATACAATCCAGTAACCACCAAATTAAAATTCATATCAAATTTTGAATTGCTGAGAAAAGTCCTTACTATATATTACATAATTATAAAGAGCATGTATTTTCTACTATCTAGCATCTTTAAAATGACAAAATTATAGAAATATAAAACATACAAGTGATTGGCAGAGTTTAAGAAGATAGAGATCAGGGAGGAAGTCTGGGAAATATAAAAGCCAACTTTCAATACTCCTATTCATCATAGTACTGGAAGCCATAGCCAGGGCAATCAGACAAGAGAAAGAAATAAAAGGCATTCAAATTGAAAAAGAAGAAGTCAAGTTACCTCAGTCTCCTGTTGATACAATTTTATACCTAGGAACACCTAAAGACTCCTCCCTAAAACGCTGATTTGATAAACAAATTCAGTAATGTTTCAGAATACAAAATCAACATACAAAAATCAATGACGTGTATACACCAAGATAAGAAGCACATCAAGAAGGCAATCCTATTTATAGTAAATAAAAATAAGATAATATAAGATACTAGGAGTATATATAACCAAGGATGTAAAAGATCTCTGCAGGAAAACTATAAAACATTTACAAAAGAAATCATAGATGACACAAATAAATAGAAAAACACCCCAGGTTCATGGATTGAAAGAATTAAAATCATTAAAATGACCATACTGCTCAAAGCAATCTCTGTGGATTCAACCCAATCTCTATCTAAATACGTCATTTTTCACAGAATTAGAAAAACAAAAAACAAAAAAACAATTCTAAAGTTCATATGGAACTGAAAAAGAGCTGCAATAGCCATTGCCATTGTAAGTAACAAGAACAAACCTGAAAGCATCACATTACCTGACCCCAATTATACTACAAAGCCAAACCAAAACAGGATAGTACTGGTATACAAATAGATATCAATGCCATTCAGTTCCATTCTTATCAATAGAACCAAATAGAGGACCCAGAAATACAGCCACAGATCTATAGACAACTCATCTTTGAGAAAGTCAACAAAAACGTACACTGGACAAAGAATAACTTTTTCAAATAATGGTGCTGAGAAAATTGGATCGTCATATGCAGAAAATGAAGCTGGACCCCTGTCACTGACTGTATAAAAACATCAACTCAAGATGGATCGAAGACTTAAACATAAGACCTGAAAGTATAAAAGTCCTGGAAGAGAACCTAGAAAAACTTTTCTGAACATTGGTCTTCTTGCAGTTTGCTTAGTCCCTAGTTCAGGTAGTTTTGAATTCTTGTCTCATGACTGAGAAGAATAAGGCACACAAACCCCAGAGAGTGAGTAGAGTAGAATTTATTAAGGAAAAGGAAAGCTCTAAACAAAGGTGGGGGTGGGGGGCTGAAAGCAGGTTTCCAGAAATGGGACAGAGTTCTAGATCTTTATGTGACAGGAGCCAGGAAGTCTTCTGTGGGTTTTGCCCAAATAGGAGAGGTAAAGTTCCCTCCTAGGGGTGCTGCATCTGTATATGCCTAGGGTTAGCCAGAGTGACTCCATCTTGTTTATTACCCATGAGTGCTAAGCAAAATCCATGGGGTGGGGAGACTCAACTAAAGACAAAAACACAATGTTAATGTCATGTTAGTGATATTTTAATGAGCTGGATTAAGATAAGGAAATTTAGGTTGATTCATTGTACCTATATCAAAGTTGAGACCGTCCCTTCTGAGCAACATCCTAGCACAAGGAGAATTTCTTAACCATATTCCATCCTATTACCTGCAGAGGCAATGTAGGTGTTGTCCTGTGGTTTTTCCTTTGCCCTTCTCTGTCCTTCTTCTGAGATCCTCCTTCTCTGTCTGCCTAACCAGACCCTAAGTGCCTCCTCTCTCAGTCTAGGCAAATAATTCATGAATAAGACCTTCAAAGCCCAAGCAAAAAAAAAAAGAAAAAAAAAAAAAAAGACAAATGGGACTTAAAATATAAATATTCTGCACATAAATAAAAAATAATCAACAGAGTGAAGAGAAAACCTGCAGAATGATAGAATATATATGCAAATTATGAATCTGACAGGGGACTGAGATTCAGAGTTTACAAGAAACTCAAACAAGTCACCAACAATAACACACAAAAAAACTCCATTAAAAAAATGGGCAAAGGACCTGAATAGACATTTTTAAAAAGAAGACATACACATGGTCAAAAAGGATATAAAATAGAAAATACTCAACATTCTAATAATAAGAGAAATGCAAATCAAAACCACAATAAGATACTATTTTACACCCATCAATGACTATTATTAAGTAAAAAAATTCACAATTGCAAACCTAAGAACCAACGTAAGTGCCCATCCATCAATGATTGGATAAAACATGTGGCATATATACACCATGGAATACTACTCTGCCATAAAAAATAATTAATGTTTTTTGCAGCAATCTAGATGGAGCTGGAGGCTATTATTCTAAGTTAAGTAACTAAGGAACAGAAAACCAAGTACTGTATGTTCTCACTTATTAGTAATAGCTAAGGTATGGGTATACAAAGTCATATGAAGAGATATAATGAGCTTTGGAGACTCAGTAGGGGAATGGTGGAAGGTGGGTGAGGGATAAAAAAAACTACATGTTGAATACAATGTATACTACTTAGGTGATGGATACACTAAAATCTCAGGCTTCACCACTATGCAATACAATTAACTTGTATAATCAAAAAACACTTGTACCTCAAGAACTATTGAAATGAAAAAAGAGAAAAATAAAAGCCAAAAATTAACATGTCAGGATGCAGAGAAAAGGGAATGCATATGTATTTTGGTAGGAATGTAATTTAATTCAATATCCATTGAAAATAGTACTTAAGTCTCTCAAAGAACTCAAAATAGAACTACTTTTCAATTCAGCAGTTCCACTACTGGGTATATATTCAATGGAAAAGAAATTACTAAATCAAAAAGATACCTACACTCATGTTTATCACAGCACTATCTACAATATCAAAGTTATGGAATCAATCTAAGCGTCCCTCAACAGATGATTGAATAAATAAAATGTGGTATATATGCACCATGCAATACTTCACAGCCATAAAAAAAGAATAAAAATGTATCTTTTGCAACAACATGAATGTAACTGGAGACCATTATCTTAAGTGAAACAACTCAGAAGCAGAAAGTCAAATACCAGGTTCTCACTTATACATGGGAGCTAAATAATGTGTACATGTGGACATAGAGTATGAAATAAGTCACTGGAGGCTCAGAAGGGTGGGGAGGTGAGGAATGAGAAATTACTTATTGTGTACAATGTATACTAATCAAGTGATAGTTAAAATTAAAGCACAGATTTCACCTCTAGACAATATATCCATGTAATAGAATTGCACTTATACCTATACTCTAAACAAATAATAAAGAAGCAACATGAGGGATCCTGGTGGTTGTCTGTTTTTTGCTATTCTAATAAAGTGTCTCAAGAAGTTATTATTGAGGAAACCTGAGTAAATAACACACATAATCTCTTTATGTTATTTCTTACAACTAATTTCTTACAACTAATTATGAATGTACATTATCTAAAAGCAATTAAAATACATGAGGAAGTCAAATTAAAAATGATTAAACTTGTATTTTAGACTTGTACAAAGCAAATACTAGTTCCTAGCAATTATAAGTCCAGATATTATCTCTATATCCTATTATGTATCATATACTTGCATGAGGTAATATTGAAATTGCTCAAATTTGTATGATCGTGGAGTTTGTATCAATCATAACATTCTCTACCTCTCTTTTCTAAATATGTCCTGCAATTATATTATAGATTTAACAAATATATTATGAAATATAGTATTTAATAAAAGCACCCCAAATGAGAACTAAAACAAGATGAGATTTTGGCAAACTGCAGAAAACTAGAACAAAGCAACATTCATTACTTTAAATTCTAATCTGTAATTTGTAAATTCAATAAGTTCAAAATATGCATCTTTGTACAATTTTGATGATTCAAAATTGCAGTGAACTTCTTTAGTCACTATTAAAAACTATCAAGTATGGTGTCTGTAAGTCATTTATAACACATCTTTTGTTTTCAGACGGGGTCTCACTGTGCCACCAGGCTGAAGTGCAGTAGCGCAATCGCAGCTCACTGCAACCTCTGCCTCCCAGGTTCAAGTGATTCTCCTGCCTCAGCCTCCCGAGTAGCTGGGACTACAGGCACACACCAACACGCCCAGCTAATTTTTGTATTTTCAGTAGACAAGGTTTTACTGTCTCGGCCAGGATGGTCTCGATCTCTTGACCTTGTGATCTGCCCGCCTCAGCCTCCCAAAGTGTTGGGATTATAGGCGTGAGCCACTGCACCCACCCATAACACATCTTAAAAAATGAAATCCACAATATTAATTTAAAAATTAACTAACCTTTTGAACAGTCATTCAAAATTGTCATAGAGATTGTTTCATTTAGGAATTAATTGTATATTCTCTCACAACGAGTCATTTTTATTCAAGATGTAAGATGATGACTGAGTATTAACAGGATGACCATACTTGAAAATTATGCCTAGAACATTTATAATCTACATACTCAAAATTTAAATCCTCAGTATAGAAAATAAGAAGAATTTGCTTCCTACAGAAAATAAAATCTTATCTACACAATGAAGATGTAAAACAAGGTAATCTTCAAGTTCTCTTCTAGCATGAATATTTTATTCTACTTAGAACTATAGATATATCTTAAAGAACAATTGGTTTAACACTTTAAGCATTGGTTAATTGGCATAAATAAACATTTGAAACACTAAGAAGACACTAATCACATGTAATTCTTAAGGGTACTTTATGTCTAAATAAAATTTCATATATAAGATTTCTCTGAATGAATAGCCATTTAAAGTTTATTCCACGTAAGTATAATAATACAATTTAAGTATTTATATATATAAAATTATAGCTTCTTATGAAATTATAATTTCAAATAAACATAAAATTTGAAGAGAATTAGTGGTTCTATTTAAGATAATGCATTATTCTTAATAGATTCTAAGCTACTGTGTTAAATATTTGTAATCTAGCATTAATATTATCTAACTGCTTATACCATACAGAAAAGTAATGTAGGAAATAGACACATTGAGAAACAACAACACTATTTTGAAGTCACATGTGTTATTACAGTAGGATAATATAATAAAAATGAATCTGAATATACTTCTAAGAGTCAAATAAAACATAACATAACAAAGGAAAAGACATTTCAAAGTGTTTACAAAAGAAGAGTAGACTGATATTAGCAGAAAACCAGAAGACAGTCCAGATCAAGGAAATATTTAAGCAGATACATTTAGTGTGAGGGAGCATTTCATGTGTAAAAAGTAATCTAAGTTCCTCACTGTACTAGATTTCATGTTCCACGACTTAAAAGAAAGAATTAAGATAGTTGTCTACATCTCTGTATTCTAGAGATGTTCAGAATGGTTTGCAGCATAATAAAGTGCTCAAAATTATCAATTGTGACTGAGGAAGAATATTTGTATTTATTTTGTTCAAACTTAAATATTAATAAGAAATTTATGATTGTATAGCTGCACACTCTGGCCACATGTCAATTTGTCTTGCATTACATACAGTATTTGAGAGAAAACAGAATATTCCACTATATCCAGAGGGTAGAAAATTTGAACTTTCCCTTATTTGTTAATGTCCCACACATTTCCTTGGTGTACCTATACTGGATTAAGTCAATGTGTATTTAAATAATTAATTTTTAATGAAATTAAATCTCACTGCAGTTTTGAGAAATGGTCAAATATTAATCTAAATGAATTATAGAAATCATAGGTAATTGATTATGGATTAGTGTGCTCAATATAATTGACATATTAAGTCTTTCCATATTAATATATACATGCAATGATTTTCAATTAAATGAATTATGTTTGAAATATTTGTCATTCTAAAATAAATATAAAAAGATGAGAGACTAAACACAGTCAAAATGACAATTTAAGAGAACAAAATTAGGGGTGGTGGAAGGGACTTGCCTTATCAAATTAGAAAAATGTAGTGAAAATTATAGTACATAATTAAGACAGTCATGTATTTGCACAAAATAGAAAAGTTAACTAACAGAACAGAAAATAGAGTCTAAGAACCATGTCTACTCTGATGTGTAAACTTGTTTTATGACATATATGACATTTCAGATAAAAGTGGAAAGAGTAGGTGAAATTTCACTAGATTTTCTGGAGCAACTGGATTTTATATAAAGAAGAAAGGAACTATGATCATTCACAACACATAATATTCTTAGGAGAGAATATGATTTCAGGGCCAGAGAGCAGAAAACATGATAATCATACTTACATCAAAAATATAAAGTACACTATAAGTAATAATTCATAATGATCAAAGACACAATTATGACAAGCTACACACTGGAAGAAACCATTTGGAACACTAACAACCAACAGACAGTTAAATGTAAAGAATATGTGGAACTCCCCAAATTAATAGGAAAATACAAATAACCCACTGGAAAATGAGAGAAAACAGATATTTTTAAAAGATGAAACAAAGTGAGCATTAATTCAGGAAAACATTTCATTACTCGTTAATTATTCAGAAAATACAGAGAAGAAAAATTATGATGTGATACTTTCTCACAAAAATATCCAAGTCTGGCAACTAAGTAGAACAAAGATAACCTTCATTTTCTGCTGGTGGTAATATAAACATGTGGAAGCCATCTGGAATTGTTTAGTAATTATTAACACATTTGCATCCATGAACAAGTCTGTTTCCACACTTGAACAGTGTAGTAAGTTGTTGGCTTCTATTCTATTAGGGCATTGCCCTTGACCTTACTGTGGCTAAATATTTTGAATATTATTCCTTTTAAAATTTCACAACATAGTTTGTCCATTCCCAGTTGAATATCTAAGAAATTCTTGCACTTGTCTAAAGAAGACATTCCCAAATTATTTACATTGGGGTCTTTTAATTTATAATAGCAAGCATGAGAAACAAAAGGATTATCTAAGAAGATATAAAATTAAGTTGTTATGTTGAAGGACTTTTCCTTAGTTTAGCTAAAGACGGGGTCTTTGTCTGTCCCACGGCCACGGAAATTTGGGCTTGTAGACGGTTTGTAGGGTAAGGCAGGGTTTTACTGGGTGAAAGGGGGAAAAACGGGGAAACAGGGATCTTCTCCAAGGCCGGAGTCCCTGCTAGAATGCTTCCTGCCCGCAGCTTGCATTCCACGTTTCCCACAGGAGTAGGAGGGCTCAGGCTCTTTCCCACTGCAAAGGGCAAGAACTTCCAGAGGCTCCACCACAAGGTGCATTCCCAGCACACAAGCTGGTTGGAGTTTTCCAGGTACCCTCTCCCACCAGGCTGTCCCAATCCCCCCTCTAAAGATGTATATCTAACTGTTGTGAGAATAATGATAAGGACAAGGCCGATCTTAACTGCTTCCTGCTGACAAGGGGTGCTGTTATGGGAAAACGGCAGTCAGAGCTCCTATTTAAGGCCTATTTAAGGGCTCCCAGCAGAAGTGGCCATTGTCAGAGACTCCAGTTGCATGACTATTTGGAGTTTGATGACCTGAAGGCAAGAACAGACAAACCGGGTTATTAAAAAAACCTATAGCAAAACAAAACAAGGGGGAAGTAGGGACAGCTCAAACATTCTGAGGCCTTTTACCAGTTCGCACAGGGGGAGGGAGCCAAAAGCCTGAATGGGAAAGAAACTTGACCCTTTTGCCAGCATCTTGGGCCTCTGGGTTCCCTTCCCCTGAGCCCAATCCTAAGCCAACCAGTTTACGGTTTGAATAATTAACTCTTTCCAGTTTAGAGGATGCACCTGAGAGGAGTGTCCCATAGTATAGAGACACAATTACCTATCTGTGAAGAGAGAAGTGGGGAGGAGAAAGGAAAAAGGAAGCTATTTTCATTCAAGGGTTCAGGATGCATTTGAAAGGTGTATAGACTGAAGATGAATGGCTACCCATCTAGAAAGAGGCGAGCAGGCATCCCTGCTTCCCTTCTCTTCCTACCAGATACCTAAGGTACATGAGGGAGAGACGGAAGAGTGTCCTCTTTCCTCTTCTGTCCTGGCATCCCCGAGTCCCAGCGACCTTGGCAGGTGCCACCTTGGGTGTAAAAGTGGCTTGCACCTATGAAGCAGGGAGGTATTGGCGACGGGAATCATCTGCTTTTGCTCATGTACGACCTATCTCCCCTGCTATCAGTAACCTGGGATTTCCCTAACCTCATTTTTACCATGGATATTAATGTGGCCTTTATCCATGAAACAGGAAGCTTGGGGTTAGCTTATTCAGCAAGAATCAGCCACACTCACCTGCACTGTGCCTTTTAATCTCTGTTGTCATCTGCCTCTGGATCCTTTAGATCCAGTTTTCTTTCCTAGGACTTTGACCCCAAGTTTGGAATGTAATTTGGGACAAAAATGTGTCAGTGGGTGGATTGCATAGATTGCTTATGATAAGCCAAATGCTAAGGTGCAACTGTAGAACTGAATCCTCCTCCACAAAGGAGAAGAAAGGATGTCTTATGACACACCCAGGTTACTGGTGACTATAGTTACGCTTGCTAGGATTTGGGTGATTGGTGGTTGGCTTTAGTTAGTTCCTTTGGTTTTACTTTCCCAAAAGGAAACCTCTGAGTGATGGGCATCTGATTTATTCCCATCACCTGGAAGAATTTGCAGGATAATTGCTCGGAAGTAGAATACTGATCAGGATTTCTTAATTACCCATCCCTGATGTTCTTTCTGAATTGCAGCTGGAGGTTGCTGGTTGGTTCACAGGAACAAGCAGGGTTAGTCTAAAATGTAAGCTAAAATTTAAAAACAACTAGTGAGTTTAGAATATAATGATAAATGTATGATAAGTTTTGGAACATAATTTCTCTCTTTCCAGTCCTCACTTTTGTTTAAAAATAAATCACGGTATGACCAGGTTGTTTGCAAAAATAGACTTTAGTCTTATATTTGGCCTGATTATTTGCATAAAGTGCAGCAAGAATAATTATTTCTACATAGTCCTTTTGGATTGGCTCTGATGGAACTGTGTTCCCCAAGGAATCTCAGTTAAGACCTTTTAAAGCCAACCGCAAGCCATGGGTTTATCCTACAATACGTGTGAGTTGGGTGATTCTCTCCTCTTAAGGTCTCAAGATAAACTTGGAGCTCCTGGACCTGTTAGAAAATAACATTCTTTACTAAACATAGGTCAGAAACCCTGTCCAGGGACTTCGTAGGCAAGGTTACAATGCCAGTTTCTCCCATGGGGTTTTTGTCAGCTCTGCAAGTGAGTTTGACTCCTTAAAGGGAGGCATACACTTCCAGTCAAGGCCTTGGTAAAATAACCACTTTCTCCAATTGAGTCCTGTTGCAAAAGAAAAATGGATTCTTATTGCACTGATACAAGCAACAATATTGCCATAAGAATACTCACAGAGTTTCCAAATTCAAAGGAACCAGGCAGAGAGAAACAAACATGCTCCAAATTTTGTTCACAGGAGAATAACTTACTCAATTATTAAAGACTGTAAATAGTTCAAAATAAGTTTTCTTGACTCTGAAAAACAAAACAAGGATCAGCAGTATTCCAAGTAAAGGTCAAAACGATTTTCTTCAGCTGAGTTCAGCCCTTCTCGTTAGCCCTTGTTCTGCTTGACATTCATGAGCATTTCAGCTCTTTATGAGTTTTGTACATTTTCCTTTATTCCAATGTTACAATCTCTAAAGTTATCAGAAGCCTGTATTCAAGAGCCCCAGTTAAAGTTCTCTAGTTCATTAAAAAACATTTTTGAAAAGGATAAAAACAAGACAATTGTCTGTGATAGCAAAATATCCAGAATAGTTATACTTAGAAAGACGATTGACATAGAAGTTCAGTTATCTCCGTGATTTACAATGTCTTAACATAAAAACCTTAATTATGATTAATAGCATACTCAGACATTAGAATTTTAGAAATCCCACACAATTTTGGAAAATATGTTTGCATTATTTACAATAATATAACCCAACGAAGACTGAGCATCATTGTGGCAAACCTATGTACCTAAACATGTCAAATATTCCCATTTACCTCTCTTTTCTGGAAACTTCCAGGACCTCTAAAGTACTCCAAAAGCCAGGTGCCAGGGAAGACAATTTTGAAACTGAAGTTTGATTTTCAGAAAACTGTTAAATGCTGAAGGTTTAAAACACTTGATATTATTAAATAGAATTCCAGATTACCATACGTTATTTATTTTGCCAAAATGATTACTCAGAAATCTTAAAGAGGCAAAAACCTTTCATAACCCATTACGAATTTTGCCAAAGAGCAGATTAGCACCTTAGGAAAACCTTGTTATGCTTTTATTTCAATGCTCAATTTACAGAAAAACCATATAATACCCTTTTTGGAATTTAGCCAATATGTTCACACAGAGAACCTCGACTGCAAGATTAATTTCCATAGATCTTCCATCACTTCTTTGAACCTTCAGCTTTTTCCTCCTTTAATTCAAAACAATCTTTTAACCCTAGGCCAAAGTTTACATTTCCATGCCTTATTATAACCTTGTACTAAAAAACACATTTTACTGTTCTTACACACTTTGCATGTAAATCAATTTCCAGTAGTTTCAATTAACTCCTAGCAATTTTAAACTTGAAGGTAAAACGTGGTAAGTTGCTGTAACTGTGTGCTACCTGCAGCCAAGGTTTACCTTCTTAGTTAAGGGCATGGTTAGTTCCATATGTCCTCAGGCCTCAAAAGGCAAAAAGCAGTTTATAACCTCAAAACACTTAGCAAACCATGCATCTGACCTGCATTTTACCAATAGTCTTTAGGGCTGTTCTTATTTCTCAAAGATTAAAGTCATGTGAGCTGAAAGGTACCACAGTTTTAACTTCCCTTAAAAAATATTAGATCCATGCACTTGTCTTTCTTTAGGCCAAGTTAATTAGAGCTCTTTTACAGACATCACACACAGTGCACACACAGACAGGCAGAAGAAAACCCAATCACTGGGTGGGGCCCTTTAAGAGGGCTAGGAAGACACGCAGATGTCTAACTAGAGAGAGCTCATCCCCTAAGGCAGGATTGCTAAACAAAGCCTTGCCAAGTGGTTACCAGCCATGACCTTAGGATGTAAAGCAAGATGGAGGCTTGATTTTGTAGGCAAAACTTTGCAGAAAATATAAATAGTGATAGTTGTGGAGGCCTGGCCTAAAAAAAAAAAGGCCTCTAGAAAGAAAAAAGAAACTGCTGATGGGGTAGAGAAGGGGAAAGAAAAAAAAGTGTAAAAATGCCTGCGAACGAATCTTTTATTCTTATTCAAGCGGCTCTTCCACCAGCTTAATTACTGTCCGATAATGCTGAACCCCTTGGCTGGGGAAAAGGAAAGGGGTGAAGGCTTGTGGCTGGGAACCAGCCAGCCGGCTGTGTGGGACCCTTGGGCCATGCATCCCAGCCCTGGCACAGAGCAAGGAGGCCCCACTAGCCTGTCTGTCCCAAAAAAGAAAGGAAAGGGCCTTTCCTCTGAACCCGGAAGTGACAGAGTTGGGGGAGCATGTTTTCTCTGCCCTAAGAAATACCAGGATGAAAGGTTTAGAAGTCACAGTGATAGATTTTGAGTCCCTATTTCACTCACTGCTTCTCGAGCCCCCAAGTTGCATCCCAAAAATGTTACAGGAGTTTTCCTCAGTTCAGCTAAAGACAAAGTCCTTGTCTGTCCCATGGTCATGAAAATTTAGGCTCATAGACTGTCTGAAGGGTGAGTAAGACAGGATTTTATTGGGTGGAAAGGGAAAAAGAAGGGGAAACAGGGGGCAGGGCATGGTGGTTCACATCTCTAATCCTAGCACTTTGGGTGGCCAAGGCAGTTGGTTCACCTGAGGTTAGGAATTCGAGACCAGCCTGACCAACATGGTGAAATCCTGTCTTGAATAAAAATATAAAAAAATAGACAGACATGGTAGTGGGCGCTTGTAATCCCAGCTACTTGGGAGGCTGAGACAGGAGAATCGCTTGAACCTGGGAGTCAGAGGTTGCAGTGAGCAACCTCGAGCAACCTAGCACCACTGCACTCCAGCCTGCGCAACAAGAGTGAAACTTCATCTCAAAATAAATAAATAAATAAATAAATAAATAAATAAATAAATAAGGGGATGACACAGGGATCCTCCACAAGGTCGGAGTCCTGACTCCAGCTTAAATTCCAGGTTTCACACAGGAAAAGGAAGGGCCAGGCTGCTCCCCACTGCAAATGCCACAAACTTCTCAAGGCTCCACCTCAGTGCTCATTCCCAGTGTGCAGACCAGTTGGGATTTTCTCATGGACCTCCACAACCTGACTGTCTCAGTTGCATCTCTAACCAAAATGCCAGATGTTCAGTCTAGTTTCTGCTGCTCACCACAAGAAGTAATGTCATTGTCAGAAAATATGCCCAGTTGTTTATAAATCATCATAGAGATTGTCTGAAAATGGAATGTTCATATATAGTTAATGATTACTTGGGCTCCACGTGTTATAAGCCAGGATTATAGCCTATATAATCACATATAAACTGTGAAAAGATATACAAATTTGCATAATTAAATGAATTTGAATACAATGTTTACAAACAAGTGTAGTCATTAAAAGATTTTTAAAGAAAAGAGTGTATCTAATTTAATCTAAATTTAGATGTTGAGTTTGGAGAACAGGGAGAACTAGAGACAAAGAGACAAGTTGGGATGCTATTTTGGCAGTCCCAGCAATGAACAGTTATTTATTAGAGTAATAACTGTGAAAATATTGTTTATATGTATATTCATATAGTATAAAAGAAAACAATTTGCATTCAAATTTGCAGGTCTGTATATATCCAAATGGCCACAGCTATGCTGGAAAAAAAAACAGCAAAATTATATACTTGAACCTCAGCATAGAATCACAATATATGATACAATCCAAAACACAAACTGATTTATTTAGCATTCTGTAATAAGTGTCATTTACAGTGTGATATGCTTTTTTAAGTTGTAAGCAGCCTTCAGTAAAGATTCAAATCAAACAGCATGCAAAGGTCTTTTATCATAAATAATCATTGAATTTCTGAAAAACTCAGTGTATATCAAAGTTCTACAAAACCATGTTGTTTTTATAGATTAAATAAAATTAGGATCTAGGATGAAAAACTTATAAACAATATTTTACCATTTTGGTATGTACATATGTATGTGTGTACATATACATATACATATATTAATGAATGATTCTTTGGAGCACTTGAAAGTCAGAACATATAGCCCTTGCCAACTCAATGCCAATCATCATCCTCATTATTTATGGTTTGTACTGTTAAACACAAAGTCTCTCTAAGCTTTTCACCATGGTTCGGTTGATGTTACCACCGTTGTGGAGAACCACCATCCTAGTGGTTAAATAAAATCTAGGTGGTTTAGGACTTTTGATGAATATAATATGGTGACTAGTGATCCAGGTAGAGTGGAAAACAGAAAGACAAGAAAAGGCTTATGGATAAGCTAACATTAAATATTTTTTTCTCAGGCGTTTCCTATTTGGGGTTGCTATGGAAATAAAACTAGAGAAGATACTTTAAGATTTGCAAAACATGTGCAAGTTAGACTCTCTGAGACTAATTTGTACTGGACATTGCTTGATATCTATGGTTTATTGGCTGGAATGCAGGCAATAATATATCTTGATATTCTTTGAGCCAAAAAATGTCTGTCTACTGTATGTTACCCTGACATCTTAAGGTGTCATTGTTCATAGCAGGATGAGTACTGCTAGCAACACCTGGGTTTTCTACCCTCTGGAATCTGGTAAGACTGACCTAATGATTTTGAGGAAATTGTATCTATTCCACTTAGCAATGTTAAAACTAAAAGAAAATGTCATGATTTTACTTTATGTCCTTGAAAGTAAAAATTATTTAAAGAAAATGCAGGCACAAAAAATTAAGACTGAAACATGAAAAAAATGGCAGTTATATTTTAGGAATGGCAGAATGGCAAGCTGAAAATAATTGAAGTTACCGTTGACTTATGCCATACCAGTTTTAGACAGTCGATTTCTGGACTTTTAATCAAGAAATTTAAACCATATTTGATTCATTTATGTTATCTGCCTTCTATTTCCCCCACTCGTAGACCAACTTAACCCTAATTAATGTGATTAATATGGAATTCCATAAGTGGACACAGGTTATAGTAAATGACTGTATTTTATATAATTATCCTGTAATCTACATGTCAATCTACACTTAAATAAGAATGTGTGACATTAAATTAGTAGTAGTACATCAGCTGTCAAAGCTTTAAGTATTGCAAGCTGAAATAATAATAACCCTTATTGCATTACAGAAAAAATATTTGATAAAACTTGTAATTAGCTCTACCATGGAAAGCAGACATACATACCTTATCGTAAAGGAAAGTGATAGGAACATGTAGAATGTAGATGCATGTTGGCTTTTACCCTATCTTTACCCTATTTTTGCAAATTCCTACAACTAGTCAGTTTGCAAACAGAGATGGGACATGTCTGCTCTGGTGACCTCTATCTACAGGTCACCTTCCTACACTAAGAACTTTGTACTCAGTGCTACAATCCGAGTTTTGCTATTTTAAACCAGCCTATATCAATAATCAAAACAATAATATTGTAAACAACCAAGAACTTTCTGTGTTTGCCAATAATCTGTGGCTTGTATTGACATCATTAACATAATTGTGCTACAGAATCTTTTTAAGCACTTTCACAAAAATTCTACATCAGATCAGCAAACAGAATAGTAGTAAAGATCACATTAAGAGTGTTTTTTGCTTCAGATGGTCTCAAAACAGTCATCAGTTAGGTGGTGGTGATGGTGGGCATAATACTGAGCCCAGTCAGTAAAGGACCAGAGCGTTCAGACTTTAACTGTCTACACCATTATTTGCTTAAAGGTGCTTGCTTACAGAACTGAGAAACAAATGAGAAACCTATAAATTTGATGAAAAATTTATTGCCACAGAGACTGAGAATTTGACATGAAATTTCCTATAATTTATATATCCTGAAAAATATAGAACAGCCCTCAAAAATGTATTAGCAGGACATAGGTTATATAGGTTATGTAACCACCAAGACAGGCATACTTTTCAGTGCCAACCTTAGATACAGCCACGAAACTTACTGAGCAAGTATGTCAGGTAATGAATATGTTGATTAGCTTGATTTAGTCATATCACAATACATACACATATCAAAACATCATGTTATACATCATAAATGTATGTACTTTTTATTTGCCATTTTAAAATTATTTTAAAAGGGAAAGAGAGAGACAGACCCTCCCAAAAGACAGTCATGATTCGGGGAGGATATTGGTGAAAAGATTTCTTTTCAGGAAGCAGAAGTAGACAGCCCAAATGGGCTAAACAAGGAACTTCCTCTGCCGTAATCAAACAGGGCTTTTACTAATTCACTTGAATTGTGTTTCATAAGTGCTATAGACCACCAATTGCTGCATTTTCCAATCACCCTCTTCCAAACAGGTTTTTCCAGATGCCGTTTTTTGTTTTGTTTTGTTTTGTTTTGTTTTGTTTTGTTTCTCTTTGTTTGGAACAAATGACCTGCTCTTTATTTTATAGATTACAGGACCATAAGGACTTACATTTTATAAAGAAAGAGGTTAAATATTATCCTGAGATCATGAACTTGGAGCTGAAGACTTTGGGTAGTTGGGTAGTTTTCCTTAGGGAAATGATGAATGTATTCTATGTGTGTAAAAAGGAGAGGACAGGAATTTATAGGTATCTAATTAAACTGGCTGTGGCAGAAATTGCTAATTGTTCCACATTATCTGTTCTTTTTTTATGCATCAAAACATTAGAATCTTATTGGGCCATATAGCTGTGCCAAATGAGACTATGTTATTTGACCTTAGCAACTGGATGTTATCATGTGACAAAGATCTGGCAAATCACATGTAAGCAAAATTGATGGAAATGCTAGGAAATGTTCTTAAAATGAGAGGAAATGCATTTGTCTTCCCTTTATGCCTTCATGGTGGCTGGAATGTGGATATGATGTTGGGCATTGCCACACTCATTTGAAGCAAAATAACCACGACAGATTAGTTATCACATAGAAGAAACACAGAAAGTTCTTGGTTGTTTACATCTTTGTGGAACTGCTGTACCCAGTCATAGAAGAGAAATCTCTGGACATTAACATGAAATAATATTTTTCAAAGGCATTGTTCTGCAAATTCCAACCAAATAGTAAATAGTATTTTTTTCGTTTCTCATGATGTGTATAGGCCCTAAAGAAATTATTTAAAAAACATCAACAAGAGACAGCTACTCAAATAATTGGACATCTGTCCATATTTATAAACTTCAACTTTCATTAGCTAGGAATATTTTTTAAGGATATATAAATGAAATGTGACATGCTCCCTGTGGCTATTATTAAAAGCAGTTTTGAAAATCTTGCATTTTATTATGTTGTGCTAAACCACTAAAATCGGTGAATATCTCTAACATAATGTGTCATTTGAATTGAAAGAATAGTGTGGGGCTTAACGTGATTTGTGTGTGCATTTATATTTCTCATTGAATAAAAATGATGATGTACTGGATATTGATTATATATAATATGCTCCAAAAACAATCACAATAGAAATATATAACAAAATGATGGCATTTTCATTAAAATATTCATCTATCTTCAGGGGGTAAATAAATCTTTAAAAGCACGGAACAATCTCTACAGCCTCTCTTGGTTATGTTACTCAACTCTAACACATTTCTTCTTTGCCTGCCTCTTTATCTTTCTAGTCTTAGATTCTCCTTCTAGCTTCAGCATAAAAATGAATCCATAGATCTATGACTAGCCCAAAAGGAACTGTCAATAGCACTTATCATATTAAAAGACACTAAATAAAGTAAAACAGAAAGTTTCATAAAAACTCAAATGGTCCAAACTTATGATTTTGATAGCTTGACTTTAAATAGGATAGGGCCAAAGCAGTATAATGAGCAGCTTTGAAACAAAATATACTATAGAAATCACGCTTTTAGACCTTTTATTACCATAAAGTATGTCCCTTCTATGCCAATTTTGCTGACCGTTTTAATCATAAAGTGATGTTATGATTTTTGTTTTTAATTTTGTTTATATGCTGTATCACATTGACTTGTACGTGTTAAACCATGTCTGCGTCCCTGGTATGAAATCCACTTGATCATGGAGTATTATCTTTTTCATACACTGTTGGATTCATTTAGCTAGTATTTTTTGATGATTTCTTGCATCGATGTTCATCAAAGATATTGGTCTGTAGTTTTCTTTTTTTTTTTTTTGTTATATATTTTCCTGGTTTTCGTATTGCAGTGATACTGGCTTCATAGAATGATTTAGGGAGGATTCCCTCCTTCTCTATCTTTTGAAACAGTTCAGTAAGATTGGTACGAATTCATCTTTGAATTTCTGGTAGAAACTGTGAATTTATCTGATCCTGGACTTCTTTGGTTGGCATTTTTTAAAAATTTCTGTTTCAATCATGCTACTTGTTATTGGTCTGTTGTTTCTATTTCTTCCTGAACTAATCTAGGGGGGTTCAATGTTTCCAGAAATTTATCCATATCCTCTAGATTTTCTAATGTAAGCACATAAGGGTGTTTGTAGTAGCCTTGAATGATCTTTTGTATTTCTGTGGTATTGTTTGTAATATCTCCATTTCATTTCTAATTGAGCTTATTTGCATCTTCTCTCTTCTTTTCTTGGTTAATCTCACCAATGGTCTATCCATTTTATCGTTTCAAATAATCAGCTTTTTGTTTCATTTACCTTTTGTATTGTTTTTTGGTTTGTTTCTTTCAATTTCATTTAGTCTTGCTCTGATCTTTGTTACTTATTTTCTTCTGCCTGGTTTGGGTTTGGTTTCTTCTTGTTTCTCTACTTCCTCAAGGTGTGACCTTAGGTTGTCTATCTGTGCTCTTTCAGATTTTTTGATGTAGGCATTTATGCTATGAACTATCCTTTTAACACTGCTTTTGTTGTATCCCAGAGGTTTTGGTAAATTGTGTCACTATTATTGTTCAATTCAAAGAATTTTTAAATTTCCATCTTTATTTTATTGTTGACACAAAGATCATTCAGGAGCATATTATTTAATTTCTATGTATTTATATAGTTTTGAAGGTTCCTTTTGGAATTAATTTGCAGTTTTGTTCCACTGTGGTCTGAGACAATTCTTAAAGTAATTTTGATTGTTTTACATTTATTGGGACTTGTTTTGTGGCCTATGATATTACTATCTTAGAGGAAGTTCAATAGAAGATATATTCTGCGATTGTTAGATGGAATGTTCTATACATATCATTAAATCAATTTGTTTCAAGGTACAGTTTAAATCCGTTGTTTCTTTGTTGACTTTCTGTTTTGATGACCTGTTTAGTGCTGTCAGTGGAGTATTGAAGTCCCCCACTATTACTGTGTTGCTCTCTATCTCATTTCTTACATCTAGAAGTAATTGTTTTATAAATTTGGGAGCTTCAGTGTTAGGTGAATATATATTTGGAACTGTGATACTTTCCTGTTGGACTAATTCTTTTAGCATTATTTAATTTCCCTGTTTGTCTTTTTTTATTGTTGTTGTTTTGAAGTCTATTTTGTCTGATATAAGAATAGTTACTCCTGCTCACTTTTGGTTTCCATTTGCATAGAATATCTTTTCCCACCCCTATACATTAAGTTTATGTGAGTCCTTACATGTTAGGTGAGTTTCTTGAAGAAGCTTGGTTGGTGGATTTTTATCCATTCTGCCATTCTGTAACTTTTAAGTGGAGGATTTAGGCCATTTGAATTCAATATTAATATTGAGATGTGAGTTACTGTCCTATTATCATACTAGTTGTTCACTACATACCTTATTTTTTCATTGTGTTATTGTTTTATAGGCCTTGTGATATGTATGCCTTAAGGAGGTTCTGTTTTGGTGTATTTTGTGGTTTTGTTTCAAATTTAGAACACCTTTTAGTATTTTTTGTAGTGCTGCCTTCGTAGTGGTGAATTTTATTGGTATTTGTTTCTCTGAAAAAGACTTTATCTCTTCTTCATTTATGAAGCTTAGTTTTGCTGAATACAAAACTCTTGGCTGACAATTATTTTGTTTAAGGAGCCTAATAATATAACCCTAATCCGTTCTGGCTTGTAAGATTTCTGCTGAAAAGTTAGCTGTTAATCTGATAGGTTTACCTTTGTAGGTTACCTGATATTTTTGTCTCACAGCTCTTAAGAGTCTTTCCTTCATCTTCACTTTAGATAATCTGATGACAATGTGCCTATGTGATGATCTTTTTGTGATGAATTTACCAGGTGTTCTTTGAACTTCTTGTATTTGGATGTCTGTATCTCTAGCAAGGCTAGGGAAACTTTCCTCAATTATTCCCTCAAATAAGTTTCCAAACTTTTGGATTTATCTTCTTCCTCAGGAACACCAATTATTCTTAGGTTTGGCTGTTTAACATAATCCCAAATTTCGTGGAGGCTTTGTTTATTTATTTTTATTTTTTTCTTTGTCTTTGTCTGATTGGGTTGTTTCAAAAGCCTTTTCTTCAAGCTCTGAAGTTCTTTGTTTTACTTGTTCTAGTCTGTTGTTGAAATTTTTCAGTGTATTTTGTATTTCTCTAAGTGTGTCTTTCATTTCCAGAAGTTATGATTTTTTTTCCTTTATGATATCTATTCCACTGGAGAATTTTATTGATATTTGTTAGTCTGAAAAAGACTTTATCTCTTCATATCCTGTTATTGTTTCTTAAATTTCTTTAAGTTGGCTTTCACCTTTCTCTGTATGTCAATTAGTAGCTTAATAATCAAACATGAATTATTTATCTGGCAATTCAGAGATTTATTTTCTGGTTTGGATCCATTGCTGGGGAGTCCATGTGATTTTGGGAGTGTTATAAGACCACATGTTGTCCTATTACCAGATTTACTTTTCTCGTTTCTTCTTATTTGCATAGACTTTTTCCATGGAAATATCTGTAACTCAGGGTCTGCTGTTCAGACTATTTTGCCCCACAAGGTAATCCTTTGATGTGGTGCTCTCCCTCTTCCCCTAGGGATGGGGCTTCCTGACAGCCAGACTGCAGTGATTGTTATTGTGCATCTACCCACCCAGCAAGTCTACTAGGTTCTGGGCTGGTGCTGGGGAATTTCTGCAAAGAGTTCTGTGATGTGATCTGTCTTCAGGTCTCCCAGTCATGGAAACCAGCACCTGCTGTGGTGGAGGTGGCAGGAGAGTGAAATAGATTGTGAGAATCCTTGGTTGTAGATATGTTTGGTGTGTTGGCTTTCTCAAATGCTGGTTATGCTAGCAGTGAAGCTGTCACGTGGACAGACTCAGGATTTTTGGTTAGCCAGGATGTTGCTGGCAGTGATATTAACCGTGTGTTCTCCTTCTTAGGAGCAGAGTTATTCTGTCATGAGTTGCTGTAAGGTCTGAGTTGGTTGGCTTCAAGCCAGCAGGTGGCGCTTTCAAGAGTGTACCAGCGGCAGTAGTAGTAGAGGGATATAAGCTTGCCCTTTGTTGGCCAGGGTAGGTATTCTGGTTTCTCAGGCAATGGGTGGAGCCATAAAGCTTCCACGACTTTATGACTTTTGTGTTTGGCTACCAGGATGGGTAGAAAAATACCATCAGGTGGGGGCAGGGATATATGGGTCTCAGCTCAGAATCTGCTTGGCTGGTGCTTGCTGTAACCATTGTGGTGGATGGAGGGGTGGTTCGGCCAATGGGGTTATGTTTCAGTGGCAATTATAGCTGCTTCTGCTGTGCCATTCAGTTCACCAGGGAAGTGGAGGTTATCCCACAGTGAAAGGCTCACCCAGCTCCAAAAACCACCTGTTCCCCACAAGCTATTGAAATAAAATACAAAGAAAGGAAATCACTCTTTTATTCATCTAGAAAATTCATACTGATGGTTTTAAAATGTCTTCTGTTTCCCAAGTAAAATTACTTCTGAAAGTTCAAGTAAGTGTTTTCACAACTCCAGGCCTTTTAAATCATAAAGATGATGTAGACTGGGACAAGAAAAATATAACCATAATATAGTTTGTTCTTATTTAATATATATGTACATATGCTGATTAGATACATATACATAGTTCATAAAATAAATCTTTCTTTGGGAAATTTTGAGTAGCATAAATGAATGTAAATGTGTGTATTTTGAGATCCCACGTGGTATAACTGAGAAAGGTTAGAATTCTGTGGTGCAGAACTATACATTATGAAAACTTAATTTTTAGTTCAGACTTGCTTAATGCTAAAATTGAAACCTAGAATCATACAATTTTAAGTAACAGTTTCCTTGAGAGAATGAGAATCTTAACATTTTAAGCACAAGTAATTTAACACATATAAATAAAGGTAAAAGCTGAAGAATAAATCATCTTAAATTTAAAATATAAATAGTAGCCAAAAAGGATTGGAAATATTTGCTTACATTATTATTAACAATAGGTACAATGTCATACAGCATATCTCTAGAGCTTATTTATCTTGCTTAATTAAGACTTTATGCCTATTGATTAGTAACTCCTACTTTCCTCTCCTGTCAGTCCATGGCAAACACCATTCCACAATTTGATACTATGAATTTGTCTATTTTAGATACTTCATGTAAATGAAATCATGTAGTATTTATTTTCATGTGACTGGCTTATTGCACTTAGCTCCCCTCCTCAAGGTTCATCTGTACTGCAGCATATTGTAGATTTGCCTTCTTTTTTTTAAGCCTGATATCAGTTCACACAAGTTCTGATAGCTTCTATCAAAAAAAGGGTGAGAGACAGAAGTGTTGGTGAAATGTTGGAGAAATTGGAATCCTTTGCACACTGTGGGAATGCTAAGTAGTACAGAAACTATGGAAAACAGTACAGAAGCTCTTCAAAATAATAAATATATAACTTTTCCACACTCCAGAAATCCTGCTTTGGGGTACTTATCTAAAAGAATCAAAATCAGGATTTTGAAGAGATGTTATGTTCATTGAAGCACTGGGCATAATAGCCAAGATGTGGAAACAAATGTCCATCAACACATAGATAGATACAGAAAATGTAGTGTACGTATGTATATATATATAAGGGATTTGCCCTTGTCTTAAGAAAAAGCAGTCTCCATGAATTAAAATAGAGATGTTTTTAATGGAAAATTGTGTAATTGTGTAATTCATAATAGAAGTTTACATGTAATGAGAGTTAATATTTCCCTTTACTGCTTTCACTTTTCACAAAATTAAAATAATTAGTGTTTATTTTAGTTACCTATGAAACTGACTTTATAAACAAATTTTTTATTTAACAATGATAAAATTTATTCAGTTTTGTCTTTAGAGATACCATGTCCACAGAGTATAAATAGAACTGTTTACAGTTTCTCTCTCCAATTAAATCAAAGTAGACAGCCAGGCTGAATAATTTGTGCAATGTTTGTCTGGTAATATAAATAAATCCATGGATTTTCAGCTGCTGAAATGCTTACATCATGGGCTATTTGAAAAGAGCAGCTATATTTTAAGGCAAATAATTTAAGTAAGACCATTTTAAATATTTTTTAAAACTCACCTGGCTATCCATATATACTAATATAGGTGCAGGACAACTTCTCTTTTTTTGTGTAGTCTGAATTAAATTCCAAAATTTGATTTCCATAAAGGCTAGCCTTTTGACCTTTCTCAAGCTGTCTAACGAAAAGGTTGTCTGCCTCATTACCATTAATAAAAGAATGTGCTTTTAAAGTTTAACTAAATTATCTTAAGGGCAAAACTGAATATAACTGTGATCTGTGGTTTTCAACTAACTGGGTTTCTAAGATTTAGAATGGTTGATTGTTCAGCAAATATGAAGATGATTTTTACATATATATATGTGTCATATGATTTATCTTTTTTGTTAATCTTTGTTAGTTTTATTTATTGAATTACTAAAAACGTATTAGTAGTCATTTTCAAATCTGAGCTCATAACATTAACCAAATTACTTAAACAAAATATAATTTAATAATAATGAACATGACTGTTTACATATATAGTTATTGTTATATATTATTATATAAATAATATATAGTATGTTAACATTGTGTATTTGATACATGTAGTAAATGTAATAATTTTAATTAACATATTTTGAATTTACCAATAGAGGCCACTGAGTTGAGTGCTGTTCTATATTAATTAAACTCTAAATTAGAGAAAAACTCTAAAATTCTAATTCAGGACTTTCCACATACAGAGCAACTTCATAAAATGTATGAGTTGTGAACTGTTTTTTCTACACAAAGAGATTTAGTCCTATACCACTTGCCTATTTGTAAGCACATATTATAAATTCCTACTTATGTTTCAATGCTTAACAGGCATATCATTTTAGTAGCCATACTAGTGTTTTTAATACATTTCTTTAATTTATCATACTTAATATTATACTTCAATATTGGGTAAATAAACGACCTTTAAATCTGGATATGGCAATTTCTGTCAGGTTGTTAAGGTGAAACTTGTAGTCAACGTAGTTGGAAGTTGAAAGATGAAGTTAAGCTGAGTTTGTAATTATTATTGTTATAATGATTTCCATTGCAACCCATAATTCCATATCCTTTAATATTTATCTCCTCTTGTCTTGAGTTCAGGGTGGGGGGTCCTGAAGGTTTCCTCTCGGTTTACCTGCTGCTCACTAACTTTCACTATTTATTGCTCACTTATAATACAGATAGGGTCTGTCTTCATGCTTTTGCTCCTCCTCTAGGGGTACGTGTTATTACTCAGTGCAAAACTTTATTGCAGGAACAGGGGTATCCTCTGCTGTCATAGGACAACTAAAATCTTAGATGAATTCCAGGCTTTATGGCCTTGAAACTGATGCTATTTTCAGATTTCCCTTCATACACCCCATCCCAGTCCAATTTCTTATTTTATTTTATTTTATTTTATTTTATTTTATTTTATTTTATTTTATTTTATTTGATCTTGAGCATTAGTTTTCTGCTCCTCTACAGGGATAGAAATCTTCTACTTGGTTTAGATATAGAGTTTTTTGTTAAAGATCTTTGTTGTCTCTTACTCAAGATAGGGATTTCATTCCCTTTCTCCCTTTGAGCTTCAAAGGAAGTTTGACTTCATCTTGGGTATCATGCAGTTATCATCATTATTATTATTTTATCTCTCCCATAAACCAGTTTTGTTTTTGCTGCTCTTGTAGAATCAACTGAATCACCTGACTTTTTTTTTTTCCTTTTGGGTTCTGAAGGACAAATATTTGCTGCTTCTTCCTCCACAGTTTATTTCACTTCTTAGAAGAAAATGTCACAGGTATGTCAGCAGAGGTCTGTGCTCATTTGTAGCAATCGTCAATCAATTTGTGAGCATTTGCCTTACAGAGAGAAGCTCTCTACGGACTCCTGCCCCAGCCACATTGTTTTTTGAGAACACCCAATGGAAAACAATATAGAAGATCTTGTGAGTGTTTGGGGCCCTCATCTTACATTTGGGACCTTCAGTTTTTCCAAATTTATATGACAGCCCAAACTTTAGCTTTAACATTTTTTTTTGGAGTTTTATCAATTTTTTTCTAATTTGTTTTTAAGATCCTATCACTTTCTTCTTCACTTTAGCAAAACTGAAGCTATTCATTTACGCTATCATTATTCCAAGAGCATTTCTCTCTTTGAAAGTCTGGATAGTTATCTGTTGTGTGAGCTCAACTTTCCGATATGTTCAAGATACTTTATGATTTTGGAGATGATTTTTTCCTCATGGTTATGTTGGAAGCAGCATTATTTGTATTGTTCTATAACTTAAATGACATCTCCAACCTTACAAAAAGTATTTCTAAGATATTTGTAAGACTTGAAAGTCAAAATTACTCCTTAATCTATGGGCTTCAGATATGGTGTTAGCAGACATAAAAACATTAATCTTGTACTTCTTCATCAGAGCTCTTGGGTGACCATGACTTTGTCAATAAGCAGATTATATTTTTCTTTCATTTCCTGAGCAATAGGTCTCAACAGTGGGCTTAAAATGTTCCAGCAAACCACGCTGTAAACAAATGTGCTATCATCCAGGGTTTGTTCCTCCATTTATAGAGTGCAGGCAGACTAGATTTAGCATAATTCTTAAAGGCCCTAGGATTTTCAGAATGGTAAGTGAACATTGGCTTCAACTTAAAGTCATCAGGTACATTAAACACTAACATGAGAGTCCATCTATCTTTTGAAGCTTTGAAGCCAGACGCTGACTTCTCCTGTCTAGCCTCCAACCAATGGGGGCTAGATACCCATGGACCAATACTGGTCCATGGCCAGTTAGGAATTGTGCCGCACAGCAGGAGATGAGTGGCCTGCAAAGCTTCATCTGTTTTTACAGCTGCTCTCCATCATTCATATTACTGTGTGAGTTCCACCTCTTGTCAGATCAGTGGTGGCATCAGATTGTCATAGTAATGCAAACCCTACTGTGAACTGTGCATACAAGGGATCTAGGTCGCATGTTCCTAGTGAGAATTTAATGTCCCATGATCTGTCACTATCTTCTATCACCTTCAGATGAGAATGTCTAGTTGCAAGAAAACAAGCTCAAGACTCCCACTGATTATACATTATGGGGAGTTGTATAATTATTTTATTATATATTACAATGAAGTAATATGAGAAATAAAGTGCACAATAAATTTAATGTGCCTGAAACATTCCCAAACCATCCCCCTCACCCCTGTCTGTGTAAAAACTATCTTCCACGAAACTGGTCCCTGGTCCCAAAAAAGGTTGGGGACCACTGCTATATGGCACCTTCTTCTAATAGAAAGCTACTTAGTATGAGCTAAAAATCTGTTGTTTAGTGTAGCCGTTTTATCAATGATCTTAGCTAAATCCTCTGGATGACTCACTGCAGCTTCTGACTTGGTGTTTGCTGCTTCACCTTGCACTTTTATGTTACAGAGACAGTTTATTTCCTTAAAGCTCACGAGCCAACATCTGCTAGCTTCCCACATTACTTTTGCAGCTTCCTCATCTCTCAGCCTTCTTAGAATTAGAGAGTTATGGCCTTGCTTTGAATTAGGCTTTGGCTTAAGAGATTGCTGTTACTGGTTTGATCTTCTATTCAGATCACTCAAATTTTCTCCACATAAGCAATAAGGCTGTTTTGCTTTCTTATCATTTGTGTGTGGGGGGCGGGGATGGGGGGGAATAGCATTTTAATTTGCTTCAAGAACTTCTCCTGGCATTCACAACTTGACTGACTATTTCATGCAAGAGATCCAAATTTTTGGCCTATCTCAGTTTTATGCATTAAATCATTTCTAACTTTTGATTTAAAGTGAAAGATATGCAACCCTTCCTTTCCCTTGAATACTTAGAAGCCATTGTAGGGTTGTTAATTGGCCTACTTTCAATATTGTTGTGCCTAAGAAATAGGGAGGCCTGAGGAGAGAAAGAACAACAGGAACATGGCCAGTCAGCAGAGTCATAACACACAAAATAATGAAGATTTTGAAATATTGGAAGAATTATTTAAATGTCACACAGAGACATGAAGTGATCACATGCTATTGGAAAAATGATACTGATAGACTTGAGCAACTCAGGGTTACCACATTTCATCCTTTTGTAAAAAACATAATATCTATGAAGAGTGATAAAGCAAAGTACAATGCAAAAGGTATGCCTGCATATGATGTTAGACAAATTGAGAATAACTCACAACTTATCGGTTCTCTATTTAGTTTTTCTTTTTCTGTTTTATAGTCTTGTATTTATGCTGTTTATTTGGATAGTTTATTTTACTATGTCCTTTAAGTGCAGTAATCTTGTTTCCTAAAGTGTTTAAGATGCTCTTAGCCTTATAAAATGTGTTTTCATTTTGATATGTTTTTCTCCACTAGAATTATTTCTTTCCTTATCACAGCTGTGTTTTCTCCTACTTTCCCAAACACAGAGAAGATACTTGCATAGGCATTTTAATATCTGATCTGTGTTTACCTTTTCTATCATTTGGGTTATATCTGTACCTGTTTCAATTGACTGATTATTTCTCTTGGTTATAAATTTATTTCATATTATTTTAGAATGCCTGGTAATTTTTGATTGGATGCTACACATTGTGAATTTTACTCTGATTGGTGTTAAATTTTGTTATGTCTCTAGGAATATCATTGAATTTTATTTAGATACAGTTAGTTTACTTAGAATCCTTTGAAGTTTTAGAGACTTGTGTTTAAACCTTATCATGGTATATCCAGAGCAGTCTTTAGGACTAATTTTGCACCACTTGTAAAATAGACTATTCTAAAGATTCTATGTGGTATCCCTTGTTTGGGGAGGCCTTTTATTCTGGCTGGTTAAAGTATGACCTATTTGGCCAATTTGTATGAGCTCCAGGGATTGTTCTACACATTCATTTTCAGTGGTTTATTGCCTGGCTGCGGTATTGTATCACATTCATACATAGTTCAGGCACTCAGACAAAGCTTCAAGAGGGTACTTTTACAGAACTCCTGGCTTCTATCATTACAGTCTTTTCCTCTCCATTATTTCATCCTCTAAATTGTACTAACCTCTGGATCTCTAAACTCTGGATCCTCAGCACAGCTTGCGTTTGAGCTCCCTTATCTGTTTTTCAACTTGGAAACTTTCTGCAAGCAATAAGCTGGGTCAATCGAGAGCTTATCCGAATTAATTTTCCTTTTCTTAAGGATTTTTTGTGTTGTTTGTTTTCCAGTATTTGAGAACTTTGTATCATATATTTTATTGATTGCCTATTTGGAGAAAAAAACAAATTTTAGTCTTTGTTACTACATTGCTGCCAGAAGCATAAGTCCTCATATCTAAATAAGTTTCTGTTTTTTGTCTTTCCTCTTGTTTACCTAGAGAATATAAGGGAGTTTCAAAGAGCCAAAACAGAAACAAATGGAGATTATAAATCTCTAATTTTTATCAAAAGTCTTAATATGTTTAAAATCCAGTACAATAATTTACTTTAATAAAAGTCTAGATTAGGAACTAAAGAAATGCAGTGTTCTAGGGTTACATATATACTAATTTATGTTACAAAATGCATTATATTAATGAGTCCTGAGTGTGTCTCTTTCCCAGGAAGAAGAGAAAATGATATACGATGACAGTAAAAAAAAAAATATGTTTTAAAAGAACCATAATACGTAATATAAAGTTGTCGTAATAGCTAATATTTTATTATAATAATTTCCATTATGAATAAAATAAATAATAATTTTAAATAAACTTTTCAAAATTCTCATTATATAAGATATTTCTCTTGTTAGAGAAATGCAGGCAAAATAACTACTGAAGTGATATTCTTGGCAGATAAAATTTTGTTATTAAAACAAAACTAAGTTTTGATTTCCCTATTTGTATTGCTTATAATTATTATCAAAATTGACAAAGGTGATAACCTCATCAGTAAAATAATCTTATAAAAATAAACAATTAGTTTAGTAAATCTAATTATATCTAAATAAATAAAAAAGAGTGTATAAAATTTATTCATAACAGGTACATTGACGTGTAGTCCCAGCTACTCAGGAGACTGAGATGGGAGAACTGCTTGAGCCCAGGAGTTCAAGTCCAGACTGGGCAAGATAGCAAGATCCTGTCAGTAAAAACAAACAAAAATAATTCTTCATAAATCTAGAAATTAGGAGTGCAGACAGAAAAGAATAGTGATCTATGAGAAGCATTCTTCCATATATACTAATGAGAAAATCATTCATAGAGGGGAAACAGTCCTAAAATTTGTCTGAGTCTTTCTTTACATCTCAATTCTCATTATGACTGCATATGAATCAAAATAAGGGAATAAACAAATTAACTCATTAGGATTTAAAGCATCAGATGGCTTTCTAGCCATTGGACCTAAATTAGAGCCAATTGATTGATCCTTTTGTTAAAGAAACACAAGACTATTACATTTAATCATTAATGCCCAAACCACTTGAGTACTTTTTATTATGTGTAAAGGCTCCTAATGATTTGGCAATGTCTAAACATTTATTAAATATATAGTGCTGCTATAAACCTAAATAGTCACATAAATAAGAAAAGGAAATAAGTTATTCTGATTATAAATCCTAGTGATGAGTATATTTTTTCTTGTCTGTTCTCTTTTCATACTCATACAAATATTTATTTTCAAGTAAATTGTAAATATATTCATTAAAGACAACTAATTGTGCTTTCAGCCTTTTTAAAAACTGGTAAAATTATTTTGGAAGTCCTGAATGGGAAGGTGGGGGGACAGCAGGGCAAAAATGACTCCAAGTTAAAAATAAGATTAAAAGATGTTCTCAAGCCTGAATTGTTTTTCAAGAATCAGGTTTTTCAATTCTTCACAAACACATAATTTGTGAAAATTTATTTTATGAATACTTTCCCTTAAGAAAAATGGTATCATCAGCCACAGGTAAAATGTGCATTTACATGGCATTATTTGAGAGAAATCAGTAAAGCTTTAATGAATGAACATATATCATCTTTAGAATTACAAAAAGTTTTATTACTAATAAATGTTGTCATTCTTATTATCTCATTATGATCTCATGAGTTATTAATTAATAATGATTATTATCTAATTAATTATTAATTCTTATCTAATTAATTATAGAATTGTATAGCCTCTATCATGGGTATATTTTCAGCCTATCCCTTAGATCAGTCCCTCTGGGGAAAGCAAGCTGACATTTTTGAGCAGCCCTTGGAAGAAGCTTTCATGCCGAAAATCTGGTCTTTTCCCAAAACCGGAGAAGACAAAAGCCCTAGGAAAACCACGTGAGTGACTTAAGCTACTCCCTTTTTCCTGACACTCAGAAGCTAAGACTGTAAATGTTTGTTGTTTTAAGCTCTTGAATTTTGTGATCTCTTTTATGTACCAGTAGATAACTAATCCAGTCTATAATGAATTTATGAAGAGACTGAGACAAAAGATTAAGTGACTTCTTAAAGCTACTCAGGCAGCTAATGACTATGCTACACACTCTTGCTTGCCAAAAAATGTTTATCCGCCAACATATCCCTTATTACTATAAACCCAATTAAGTTATGCTTCAGTGAAGAATGAACCTTTCACTAATCCCAGGTAAAGAATCTTTTTGATCGATATCCATCATGATCAGTCAATTTTGTTGACATTAATTGTGAAACCAGCCCAACAGTCCCATGGATGTTTCTTTTGTATAATATAGAAATTGATCTTTCTGATCTTAAAGCTTGAAACTTACATTTGTTTTATCACCATTCTTTACTCATGAAAGACCACCAGACCTCTTAAAAAGTATCAAATAAATGAGAATCCCCAGATCATCACATCTAGACAATAAGAGACCTCACGCCCCTTATTCATCATGATTGCTTTCTTACCCTTTCTTGGTTCTTGTTTTCCCACACATAGTTACATTTCTTCCCTGCTATATAAACTCCTAATTTTAGTTGGTTAAGGATATAGATTTGAGTCTTATCTCCCATCTTTTTAGCTGCAACATCCAAATAAAGCCTTCTTCCATGGCAATAGTCATTGGCTCAGTGATTGGCTTTCTATGTGGCAAGCAGCAGGGCCTAGACCAAACCCCTGGTGTTTCGGTAACAATTTGCTGATATTTTAGAGAACAGTATGTAGCAAAACACTGGCCACCAAGGCAACATTATTGAAGGGCATCAAGTAAATTCTTTTCCAACTATAAGAGATGTTGGATGCAAAATATATATTTTTAACGTTTATTTATTTATTTACTTCTGCTTGGCATTATCATATCTTCATCTAATACCTGAAATTATGGGATCCATCTTGAGGACACAGAGAAGTAGTAGGCATGTTATAGACTTAATGTTTGTATCCTCTCAACATTGATATGTTTAAGCTCTAACCCCAGTGTGTTGGTTCTGAAGGTGGGGACATTGGGAAGTAATTACGTTTAGATGGAGGGCTTGTGGGTGGGCCTTCATGAATTAGTGTCTTATAAAAGGAGACAAAATTGGAGATCCTTCGCCCTTCTACTCCCTCCCATTTGCTGATATCAGGAAAAGCCATGTGAGGACACAGTGAGAAGGTGGCCATTTGCAAACCAAGAAGTTGTCCCTCGACAAGAACTTCATTAGCTGAAACCATAATCTTAGACTTCCCAGCCTCCAGAACGCTGAGAAATAAATGTCTGTTGTCTAAGTACCCAGTTTTTGATGTTTTGTTGTGGTAGCTTGTACTGATTACAGCAAGGTTAACTGGAAAAGCAGAGTAAAATACACAAAATTATAAAGTAACTTTACATCTGTCATATTAGATGTATGGCATACTGTTTACAGAGTAAAAATACACAAAATTTATAAAGTAACTTTACATCTGTCATATTAGATGTATGGCAAACACTTGGCATACTGTTTAAGCTATTTCTGTTTATGTCTTTTGTCACCTGAAAGTATTTTCATGGATAAAAATGTTAGAGTCAAGAGTAGAAGTAGTTATTCAATCCTCCTACACTTTTTTCTATCAGTCATTTTTCTGTGTCCCAGCATGCTCTTGTTACAGCAAGCAATTGCCAATTTTCTCTAAAATTCAGGCATTACATGCAAGAACACACATGGACAGGTATTATATGTCATAGACTCATCAGCTAGCCAGGCTATTACTTTTTTTCTTTCTTTTCTTTCCTTTTTATTCTTTTTTTCTTTTCTTTTCTTCTTTTCTTTTTCTTACTTTCTTTTTTTTTTTTTTTTTTTTTTTTTTTTAGACAGAGTCTCGGAGTCTCACTCTGTATCCCAGGCTGGAGTGCAGTGGCATGATCTTGGCTCATGCAACCTCAACCTCCTGGGTTCAAGCAATTCTCCTGCCTCAGCCTCCCGAGTACCTGGGAACACAGGTGTGCATCACCACACACAGCTAATTTTTGTACTTTTAGTAGAGATGGGGTTTCATTAAGTTGGCCAGGCCTGTCTCAAACTCCTAACCTCAGGTGATCCTCCTGCCTCGGCTTCCCAAAGTGCTGGGATTACAGGTATGAGCCACCACATCTGGCAGACTATTATTTTTTACTATTACTGTTTTAACAGACTCGCTATCGTGTTTCTAATAGCTGACATCTTTGCATGTAGCTCTACTTCTAATTTCTCTTTTAGGCTTTTGTTTATCTTCATACTGTCTATTTTCCTTGTGTGTTTTGACTGTGAAATAACCAGCGACTTTGACATTATATGTATGTTTGTTTTTTTCTGTGTTTATTGTACTTGGAATGCAATCAAATGCTTGGATGTGTAAGTGGATGTTTTTCATCAAATTTGAGAAATATGTCTCTGTTTTGTTTCGTTTTATTTTTCTCAAGAAGTTGTAATTTTTTATTTGATTTATTGAAAGACCAACAAAATACTTGGTTATGCATTTTACTTCTGTTTCGATTTTCCTCTTTGGTTTTCATGATTAAAAGACCCTTTCACCATATCCACATAAATACGTATTTCCACACACATTCAGTAGAATAACTGGAAGGAAGGATCACATGTGACACAAAAATTTTTGATGTAATTATGGCTGAAAATATTATCTAGGCATATATCTCAATGTATTATTTTTGTTTCTGTAGTCTATTTTCATTAAATATATATAAATTTTAATGAAGGCACAACTTATGTTGCTTTTCTTCTTAATTCTGGTAATAAATTTTGTTTTAACCTTATACATATCCTCTTCATTTTGAGTGTTTTCTTTCTCTTCTATCTTGGAATCCATTATTGGCTTCAACAAACTTTGTTTTAATTTTTAACTCAATTTTGAAATAGAATGTCTCTATTCAAGGTCAGCTTTCACAATTAACATAGAAATTTTTTTTTCTTCAATTGATGTCATAGTCTACTGCTATGCTAATAATTTTTTTTTTTTTAATTTCTGAACATTATATTAGTGGTGGTTCTGCAAAGATCTTCATTTCTTTAAGGATGTAATGACTAACTGGAATTACTCTGCCTAAACTGAAAAGTACAGCTAAAAATGTGTTCTGAATATATTCTGTATAGTGATGCATATCTTCCCTCCAAGAGCAAATGCAAAATAACAACCCCTGCTATGTAAAATTCCCACAAAACTTCTTGTTCCCTTCACTATTTCCAACTTGATATTTCAGCATATACTGTTTGAATACCTTCTTTTTTGTTTGTTTTTTTTTTTTTTTTTTTTTTTT
>NW_016804922.1:483089-498432 GCF_001698545.2 Rhinopithecus bieti
ATTTTTTGAAATCCTTTTTTTTTTTTTTTTTTTTTTTTTTTTTTTTTTTTGAGACAGAGTCTTATTTGGTCTCCCAGGCAAGAGTGCAGTGGTGCAATTTCTACTCACTGCAACCTCCTCCTCCAGGGTTAAAGCAATTCCCCTGCCTCAGCCTCCTGAGTAGCTGGGATTACAGCCACGTGCCACCATGCCTGGCTAATTTTTTTTTATTTTCAGTAGAAATGGGGTTTCATCATCTTGGCCAAGGTGGTCTCGAACTCCTGACCTCGTGATCCACCTGCCTCGGCCTCCTAAAGTGCTGGATTTCAGGCACAAGCCACGGTGCCTGACCAATGCCTGTCGATTTTTATTCAAGTTTCCATTACCATATGGAGAATTACTATTTGTAATAATATTAAAATTCTGTATTTTTTTTTTACTTTTAGTGAGCATTCTTCTAAAATATAAAGGGAGAAAACTAGCATGTTATCTAAACACAAAAATTTTCTTCTGATTTTTTTTCAGCTGTATTTGAACAGACACTATTATATGAGCATACATTAGGAAATTAGTCATTGACTATGAATAATTGTTGCTTTCAACATTGTTGCAGTAAAATTACTGATATGAAAGGAAAAGGATAAAGAGTAAGAGGGTTGTCTCTGGAGTAGGACTCCTTCTATCCAAGTCTTTATTCCATCACGTTACTAACAGAGTAATATTCAGCAAGATTATTAATCCTTCTGTAAGACTGCTTTTTCATTTGTGAAATGGGGTTCATATTGAAGACTGACTCCTGGGGTTGATGTGAAGATTAATGAGGTGAATTGTGTTCTGTGATTATAAAAGTGTGCTTGGTGGGCTCTCACTTTTATTAGTTATTATTATTTTATTATTTCTAAAGCCTATCAGCCTGCATGGAAAGATCATTCTTTGCTGAGTAGTGTATTTCTTTGATATTCTCACGGGTAAGCAAAAGCATAGCAAATCTTTTCAGTTAGTACACATTGATATCCTCATTGCCCTATTGTTATTTTTGAATAATATCTCACTTTTAAAAGTGTTGAAACAGCTGCAATAGTCCCATAGACAGGTTTTTTTAAAAAATATATAGAAACATATGAATTGACCCTTATGGTTTTAAAGCTTGAAATTTATATTTATCTGAATTCCTTCCTCAGGAAAGAACCTTCCAGCCTCTCAAATAAGTATAAAAGAACTGAAATTACCAGATGACCACATCCTAACAATGAAATGCTGGACCCCTCATTTATCATGATTGTTTCCTTTCTCCTCCCTAGTTTCTGTTTCCTTACACATTGTTACATTTCTTCCCTGCTATATAGGCCCCTGGTTTTAATGGGTCAGGGAGATGGACATGAGCCTCAGCACCCATCTCCTCAGCTGCAGGACCCTATTAAAGCCTTTTTCCTTGGCAATAATAATTGCCTCAGTGATTAGCTTTCAGTGGGGCGGGCAGCAGGACCTAGATTGAAACCCTAGTGTTTCAGTAACAGTGTTTAATTTGTAAGGCACTTTCAAATCTGTTTTTTTCGATATTCACAACATTTAAGTTTGTTAGATATTATTGGCTTGAAAAGGTAAAGTAAATGAACCTGAGTTATATGTAAAAAAAGGTCATTGAAATAATACAATTAAGATACCACAATAATCCTAGTCTTGTCACTCCAAACTTCATGCTGCTTCCATTGGATCATTTTTTAAAACATTATTTAATCAATATAATATCTAAAGATAAGACCATATGAAATATTCTCTATGTAAAACATAATATGACACACTATACTTTTCAGGAAATATAAAACTTAGTTCCTTAAACACTTAATTTTTTAAAAGGCGCTTTGCATGTGTATTATAAAATGCAATTTTCAGGAAGCCTAAACTTCAAAGTACAAATGGTTGTACAGTATCAAGTTTCCTTCCTATAAGACAAGTGTTTGACTTTTTTTTTTTTTTTTTGGAGACGGAGTCTCCCTCTGTCGCCCAGGCTGGAGTGCAGTGGCCGGATCTCAGCTCACTGCAAGCTCCGCCTCCCAGGTTTACGCCATTCTCCTGCCTCAGCCTCCCGAGTAGCTGGGACTACAGGCGCCCGCCACCTTGCCCAGCTAGTTTTCAGGCGCCCGCCACCTTGCCCAGCTAGTTTTTTGTGTTTTTTAGTAGAGACAGGGTTTCACCGTGTTAGCCAGGATGGTCTCGATCTCCTGACCTTGTGATCTGCCCATTTTGACCTCCCAAAGTGCTGGGATTACAGGCTTGAGCCACCGCGCCCGGCCAACTTTGTAAATATTTAATATATGTTTCACCAAATGTTCCAAAACTGCCATTAAGCTTTGACTAATATTACTCAATAAAATAAATAAATATTAATTTCTGGATGATGATATAATTAGTACAATAGCTCTTTAAAATGAGCATAATCCCTTAATAAATGCTATTATTAGAAATAGACAAAAATAGTTTTAAAATCTTATATCAGTAGTCTATATTCTGTTTCTCCTAAATCACATAATCTTTATGAAGACAGAAAACAACTTTGAATGTAGTCTATAGACATCTAGAGTTATATGTACCTGTAGTAAAAGAAAAAATATGAAAATTTAAATTCATATTCTACATAGTGTCATATGCAAAGATTACAAACTATAAAATAATATACACGTTGGAATTAGTAAATGGTTTGTTGTTGTTCCAAGAAAAAAACAATATTTTTATTGTTCATTGATCTACCATGTAAAATTGTTAAGGATAAAAATGGATATATTTATCCATACTCTTGAGAAAGTTGCTCTTATGTAGAGAAATGACATTTCAAATGTTTTAATTGTATTTTCTTAACAATTATATATTTAAATTCAGATTTATAGAGGCCCAAAATACAACATTAAAAGTTGATGTTTTATTTTAACTGGTTAAAGAGAACTTAAAACTATTATTTTCTTTCATTGTGAGTACAAAAATTATTTTCCATAAAGCTGTTGTCAAGTCATGTTTTGAAAACAGATCCTTCCACTTTGTTATTTGGAGCATAAGTTTGAATAAATATAATCACTGCACATTACTTTAATATATAGAAAAAACTTGCTCCAAAATATCAGTGTAAAATATTGACTTTTGTTTTTGTTTTGCTTTGTGATTTTTTTTTTCTCAAACTCATAAGGTACAAAGTGGAATTCAGTAAATGCAGAGAATATTTCTAGCAATGCTTAAATATTTTGCTGGTAATCTGCAATTGTAAACTGTTGATAATTAACACAAAGGGAATATCTCATAGAAACTCCAGAGGGATAGTTTTCAATTGCTTCCAAAAGTGTAGTGCTTCTTTCCTTTCCCTGACAAATATTTGTTGAATATGAATATGACTACATGGTAAGTACTGTTATTGAACGTGCATACAACGCAGTGAAGAAAACAGTTTAACCTTTGAGCTCCTGGAGTTTACGATTTAATGGGGAAGAAGTGAAATATAAAAATATACGTATAAATATCAGGTCCAAAATGAAATTAAATGAAATAAAGCAGGGTAAGATGATAATGAGTGCCAGAGAAGAAAATTACAATTTTATATCAAGTGCTGAAACCAAGTTTTTTCTTAAGTGACTATTGATAATAGACCTAAGAGCAGATAGAGAAAGTATGTTATGCAGAAATCTGGGAAAGGAATATTCCAACTGGAGTAATAGAAAGCACAAATATACTACAATATTCAAGATGAAAGGATAAATCTTAGCAACTTGAGTGTAAACTACAACCAGAGGAATGTGCATCAGTATATCTCTTGAAGAGGGTTAATATTGTAAAACTGGCATGTTCATAGGAACTCACTGCTCGGAAAACAGGAATGTGCAGATATGGAAAATGTTAGAAGATTGAGATCTGATGGCGGAGTCAAGGGAAAAACCATGATTTTCTGGGTCATTAAACATGGTGAGTAAAGCAAGTTGCTAACTAAAATGGTCCTCAATATCCAGGCTTCACATGCAACATGTTGTGTGAAATCANGACCTTGTGATGTGCCCATTTTGACCTCCCAAAGTGCTGGGATTACAGGCTTGAGCCACCGCGCCCGGCCAACTTTGTAAATATTTAATATATGTTTCACCAAATGTTCCAAAACTGCCATTAAGCTTTGACTAATATTACTCAATAAAATAAATAAATATTAATTTCTGGATGATGATATAATTAGTACAATAGCTCTTTAAAATGAGCATAATCCCTTAATAAATGCTATTATTAGAAATAGACAAAATAGTTTTAAAATCTTATATCAGTAGTCTATATTCTGTTTCTCCTAAATCACATAATCTTTATGAAGACAGAAAACAACTTTGAATGTAGTCTATAGACATCTAGAGTTATATGTACCTGTAGTAAAAGAAAAAATATGAAAATTTAAATTCATATTCTACATAGTGTCATATGCAAAGATTACAAACTATAAAATAATATACACGTTGGAATTAGTAAATGGTTTGTTGTTGTTCCAAGAAAAAAACAATATTTTATTGTTCATTGATCTACCATGTAAAATTGTTAAGGATAAAATGGATATATTTATCCATACTCTTGAGAAAGTTGCTCTTATGTAGAGAAATGACATTTCAAATGTTTTAATTGTATTTTCTTAACAATTATATATTTAAATTCAGATTTATAGAGGCCCAAAATACAACATTAAAAGTTGATGTTTTATTTTAACTGGTTAAAGAGAACTTAAAACTATTATTTTCTTTCATTGTGAGTACAAAATTATTTTCCATAAAGCTGTTGTCAAGTCATGTTTTGAAAACAGATCCTTCCACTTTGTTATTTGGAGCATAAGTTTGAATAAATATAATCACTGCACATTACTTTAATATATAGAAAAAACTTGCTCCAAAATATCAGTGTAAAATATTGACTTTTGTTTTGTTTTGCTTTGTGATTTTTTTTTTCTCAAACTCATAAGGTACAAAGTGGAATTCAGTAAATGCAGAGAATATTTCTAGCAATGCTTAAATATTTTGCTGGTAATCTGCAATTGTAAACTGTTGATAATTAACACAAAGGGAATATCTCATAGAAACTCCAGAGGGATAGTTTTCAATTGCTTCCAAAAGTGTAGTGCTTCTTTCCTTTCCCTGACAAATATTTGTTGAATATGAATATGACTACATGGTAAGTACTGTTATTGAACGTGCATACAACGCAGTGAAGAAAACAGTTTAACCTTTGAGCTCCTGGAGTTTACGATTTAATGGGGAAGAAGTGAAATATAAAATATACGTATAAATATCAGGTCCAAAATGAAATTAAATGAAATAAAGCAGGGTAAGATGATAATGAGTGCCAGAGAAGAAAATTACAATTTTATATCAAGTGCTGAAACCAAGTTTTTTCTTAAGTGACTATTGATAATAGACCTAAGAGCAGATAGAGAAAGTATGTTATGCAGAAATCTGGGAAAGGAATATTCCAACTGGAGTAATAGAAAGCACAAATATACTACAATATTCAAGATGAAAGGATAAATCTTAGCAACTTGAGTGTAAACTACAACCAGAGGAATGTGCATCAGTATATCTCTTGAAGAGGGTTAATATTGTAAAACTGGCATGTTCATAGGAACTCACTGCTCGGAAAACAGGAATGTGCAGATATGGAAAATGTTAGAAGATTGAGATCTGATGGCGGAGTCAAGGGAAAACCATGATTTTCTGGGTCATTAAACATGGTGAGTAAAGCAAGTTGCTAACTAAAATGGTCCTCAATATCCAGGCTTCACATGCAACATGTTGTGTGAAATCAGGTTGTCTAGGAATTAAACTTCTGAATGACACCCTATGCTTAAAACCGTAAAACACTGTCATAGCTATGTCCAACTATTGAACATCTGTTGGCAAAATTCACAGCCTGGGACCTTCAGAGAATAGCTTGTTTCATACTCCTCATATAGAACACTCCCAAAGCAGAGAAGAATAAAAAATAAAACATGCTTAAGTATTATATTTATACATATTTGAATTCAATTTGTACTATGCAAGCGGATATAAAAGTAGCCACTCTTTTATAACTGCATGTAACATTACAATTGATTTTTTAACCATTAGAGTTGTTCAAATGCATTCATGTTCATCATATAAACTAAAACAATTCATGAAGATGCAGAATATTCTCTATCATGGTTTGATTTGTCATATTCACATCTCTCTAGGTCACCATGCACTGAAATAAATGGACTTTAATGAATAAGGAGCTGACTTATTAGCTGGAAATTTCCTGAGATTAAAGGATTTCAGCTTGACTTCAAAAACTTTATTAAGCAAAGACTCATCATTTATCTTAGCCAAACTGTTGATGGAGATGTCTAGCTTTTATTTTACATCTAGATTAAGTTATTTTTTCTCTTTTTGCTTTGAGTTATCAGATTCTATTTTTATAGAAAATAAAATTTAAATCCAATATGTCTTATTTATATAATATCAACCCTTCCTCTGCTATGTGTTCATCAGTTAGAACTTGCATATCCCAGACCCTCAGTACATATACTGTACTCTACATTATGTGGGATCTATTAAAAAATAATTGTAAACTGAAAACAGTGGCACAAGTCTGTTGTTTCAGCTACTTGGGAAGCTAAGGCAGGAGGACTGCTTGAGCCTAGGAGTTCAAGGCCAACCTGGACATCATAGTGAGACCCTATCTCTAAAAAAATTGGTTTTAAATATAAACCTTCAAATGTCATTATAGCAGTGGGCTTGTTATGAAAGCAGAAATAACTATACTAGGAGGCTTACAGAATTCCATAACATGTCAAAATTTAGGATATATTATTATATAATTTGAAACCACAAATTTTGAAATTTTATGCAAGTCAGTTGGGCACTTCTTTCTCCTTAGTCTGTGTCTTCCTGGATTCTCTTTCATGACCCCAAATAAGCAAGATCACAGAAACTGCATTTTAGTTTCAGCTCCACCATTGATTAGCATTATCAGTTTGAATTTCTCAACGTTTCCTCTGCAAAATGAGGTAATATTAACTGACATACAAAATAAATTCATTCTTTACTGTTCATTAGAAATCAGTACATAGTAGGTAATAAACAAATGCTATCTCTCTTTTTTCCTTTAGCATTTAGTAACTGTTCTATGAAACATTTGTTTTTACTAGTTTCATTTTGTGTACCTTTATAGCACATCTCAATAAAAGGCTCTTGCAAACACTTCAGAGAGATAAATTTCTCTCCTCTTCACACACAGTCATTTTCTCAAACTTTTCCATCTCTTCCTAAGGTCAGAGTTGTTTTCTGTTGTAGTAACATTGGAGGTATGGTTCTTGAGAAGGAAACTGGGTTTGATTACAAACTAGATCTTAGATTATGGCTAATCACTTCAACTCTATGAGATTCCAAGTTTAGTCATTTATGAGATTCACTCTGTAGTCATCTTAGTAATGCTTAACCTTTTATGGCTTGGTTAAAATTTAAAACTACGAGGTTGTTTCTAAGAGTTAAAGGTGCCTTTCAAGTTAAATTGATACCATATACTGTAGATGTTTGCAAAAGAGTTTCATTGTCCTTCCCAGTTTAGCAATAAGTGTCAGGAGGAATCATACTTTAGAAAATAAAAGGAAAGCAAATGTTTTAATTCAAATAGTTTAATTATTAGCACTTAATATAATTAATATTTTAAAATTACAATAGTATTTTACTATTACCACAGTAAAATTATGTAAAATATTTTATGTAAACCATGGGGTTACTAAAATAGTGAAATATTTTAAATATTTTAACTTTTAATAATATTGTACTACTTTAATCTAACGAGAGTATTCAAAATTAAATGTGCACCATAAGCTTAGTAAAAATTTACTTTGTGTATTTTGAATACTTTTATTTAACACATAGGTAATGTGTCTCAAAAGCAAATATAAGAATCTGTAAAAGCCACTTTTGAAATCAATGTTTTGTAAGGCAGCTACTTAATACTTGTCCACATAGATGATAAAAGGGTAATATGATACAATGATTACTATATTACCAAAGTACGTGACCTAAGGTTAATATAAGGAGGAGCCTCAAAAAATAAAAGTTTATTTCTCATCATGCAGCATTTCAATGTAGGTATCTGTGATCAAGTAGCTCTCCTAAAGAGTTGTACTTTTGCTTCGAATTCCTAATCTCCCAAACATCCTAGCTACTGGAGGGAAAAACGATCACTCAGGCTGAGAAAGCACAAACTCATTAAATTGCTGTAGCAGCAGTGTGACTGTCCGGAATTCAGGAACAAAGCTACAACCAACTGTACAGGAAGATTGAAATTGTTGGGTAGATACATGCACAGGATGAAGAGAACATAGATAATAGCACTAGAGGTAATGCTTCCACACATAACATTTATAACTCTAAAAGCTAATTTGCTGTTCTTTTGTTCGTTTGTTTTTTCCCAAGGTGGCAGATTAGAGGATTTCAGCAGGTCTTAGCCACTTGGAAATAGCAAAATAGTGCATGAAGTTCAACTCTCTAAGCTTTAATTCAAGAAAGAAAACAGCAATTTACCAGAATAGCCAAGGACAGCCCAGACCATGGGGAGAAGAATCTGGGCAAGCATCCCCTGTGATGGCATTTGGTGGATAAAAGTGAGTGAAGCCCCTGTGTGTGAGAGGGGTGGTAAGCCTCCCTCTGTGACTCGCCTTCCCACCTGGGATCTAGGCAACCCAGGCTAAGAGAGCATACTGTTTCTCCCAAGACGCAGAGCTAACTTGGGGAGAGGCTGAGACATGGAGAGGGAAAGCGGTATCGTTATTTGTCCCCCTAAATCTCGTGTTGTATTGTTATCCCTCGTGTTGGAGGTGGGGCCTGGTAGGTGACTGGATCATGAGGGTGAATTTCTCATGAATGATATGGCGCCATCCCCTTGGTACTGTTCTCACTATAGTGAAAGAGTTCTCATGAGATCTGGTTGTCTAAAAGTGTGGGGCACCTCCTTCCACTCTCTCTCCCTTGCTTGCTTTTACCAGGTAAGTTTCCTGCTCCAGCTTTCCCTTCTGCCCTGAGTGAAAGCTTTCTGAGGCCTCCCCAGAAGCCAAGCAGATGCCAGAGCCATGCTTTCTGTACAGCCTGCAGAACGATGAGCCAATTAAACCTCGTTTCTTTATAAATTGCCCAGTCTCAGATATTTCCCTATGTCAATACAAGAATGGCCTAAAAGCAAGAAACCTGGAGCCAGGAGCAGTGGCTCATGCCTATAATCCCAGCACTTTTGGGAGTCCAAGGCAGGTGGATCACCTGAGGTCAGGAATTCAAGACCAGCCTGGCCAAAATGTCAAAACCCCCACCTCTACTGAAAATACAAAAATTAGCCAGGCGTGGTAGCACATGCCTGTAGTCCCAGCTACTAGGGAGGCCGAGGCAGGAGAATCACTTGAACCCTGGAGGTTGGAGGTTGCAGTGAGCCGAGATGGCACCACTGCACTCCACCCCAGGAGGAAGAGCGAAACTGCATCTCAGAGAAACAGAATGGAAGAAAGGAAAAAAGGCACTTGGAAAAGCTCCAAGCATTCTCCCAGAGGTAAGACTCAGAGAAGGATGACATTTTTAATCTGGGCTTATATAAATTCACTAATTGTTTTGTGACCTAGCAACTTCGGCCACCACAGGTATTTTATGGTGAAGTCAGAGATTGGAGCGCTTATTCTGGAGTAGGGGAAGTGCCCCCACAGCCAGAATTGAGTGGCAAATATGGAGAGCGTCCAAGCTATTGGCACTAGTATTAGGCGCTCTTCTGCCATAGCAGAGTTACTGAAGCTAAGGTTTCTACTGGGTAGCAAGGTTTGCAGACAGGGACAGCTTTGTGACCTGGAGTGTGCATCTGTCATTGTTAGGTGCTCCAGACAGCTCCCTTGTTTAGCTGGGAGCGCTTATTCTGGAGTGGGGGAAGTGCCAAGGAGTGGGAAGGAGGTGGACCCCACTCCGCTGCGGATCTAACCGTTGGCACAAAGCACCCCTGAGAGAGAAGAGCACAGCCCATCAAAGACTCCTTGGGTCAAGGGAAACATGAGCAAGGCACCAGAAGCTGAAGGGGGGCATCACCAAAATCTGAGAAAGAGCTTGGAGCAAGGGATAATACCTCACCTCCTGCTCCCTTCCCTGGGAACTCCTGCAAACACGATAGTAGCTCTTCCTTTGGGGCCTGGGGAAAGAGTTCTGAAAGAAGCTGCTTCTCAGGCATCTCCGGTGACCCACCCCCACAGAAGGGGAGGGTTTTCCCATGATTCTTTGCTGCCCCCAACCCCGCTGAAGGAAAGTATGAGCCCAGAGCTTACCTGTGAACTCTTACTCTTACCTGCCATCTACTTGAATGGAGCCTGAATTACACCACCAAACAAAAATAACATCAGTGGCGGTGGGCGCCCGTAGTCCCAGCTACTCGGGAGTCTGAGGCAGGAGAATGGCGCGAACCTGGGAGGCGGAGCTTGCAGTGAGCCGAGAACGCGCCACAGCACTCCAGCCTGCGCGACAGAGCGAGACTCCATATCAAAAACAAAAAAAAAAATTTAATTATCTTTTCATGTAATCACTTTGCATTTTAGTGCTAAGCTAAGCTAAATACCAAAAAAATTCTTATAAAACTTAGTTTTGTGTATATACTTTTCTTTTATGACTGATTTTTTTGTAAAATTTTATACAACTTTGTCCTTTTATGATTATTTATAAAATTTTAATACAGCTATAGTTATCCTCACAACTTTTAAAATATTCAGTCTTATTTTTTATCTGATCAAAATTTTAAAATTTAAGAACAATCTATTGTAGTGTCCAAGATTCTGTTATTATTATTACTATTATTTACTATTGAATTAGACATGCAATGAATGAAATATTTGTCTGAGTGCAGAAAGTCCTTCTGGTTTCTGGGCATATGAAGATAATATTCTGGTGTTCTTATTATTTTGCCTATTGTTATTTTCTGATAGAGAAGGAATTTTTACACAACAATTTTCAAAATTGTAGTTATATTTTATATAAAAATCATAAATATGAGAAACAGAAATAGCTGTCATTGAAGGAAAATATTGAAAATACAAACTGCGTAATGAGCTAAAATTGATATTGCTTTTTTAATTTTATGTGATGTTATTTCATTTTTTTTGTTTTTGTTTTCTGATGGTGATACAAATAACTAAGTATTCTGATTAAGGCAAATGAAGACAGCATTTAGAAATATAACACAATCAAAACTAAAATGATGAAAGAAGAGGTATTTCAACTTTCGCACTAAAGTTAATAACTGGTGTGTGTAACCTCCAATAATACATTTTTCGGTTATTGTAGAATCATTTATATGTTTATGCTTAATCCAGTTTTATGGCTAAATATATGTAAAAGCAGTACTTTCTGTAGATAGAAAATAAGTTAAGCATGTCATCACTGCTGTGACACTGCTTCTATTACTTTTAAATTCTATCAAACACTTATTTCATTTTTACTTGCCTCTTATTTAAAATTGTTCTTTTTTGTGCTTTAAAATGTGATATAGGTTGTGTATTAAGGATAAATAAATAATTTACATATTACATGTAATATATATTCAAAATGATTTCCAAACCAGAGAATAGATATTTACATGGAGACATATGCCAGACATATGTCAGATCAAATAGGAGAACTTTGAATGGGTGAAATTAACTTAGGCACAATGGTGAATTAGCATTCTTATCTTAATAATCAGACATACTACACCATGATGCAAAGCTAACAAAATGTTAGCAGGCATTTAAAAAGTAGTTAAGTGGTTGTTGAGAATATCAGTCATTATTCAGGATGACAGAGGTACAACTCAAGATCAAATATACGGAGCAAGATCAAAAGTAAATTTAGAAGGTGGAGAGGGTGGCCAAATAGGACCCTCCAACAAGGACAACAAATTGAACAATTATCCATACAAGAAATCACCTACATGAGAAACAAACAAACAAAAAATCAAATGACTGGTTACAGTACTTGGTTTTAACATAATAACAAGAAAAGAGGCATTGAGGAGGGTGGGAAAGACAGTCTTGCATTGCCTATGCCATCCTCCCCCAATCTCAGGCAGCAGAGCGCAGAAAGAGAATCTGTATACCTGGGAGAGGGAGAGCAAAGTGAGTGTGGGATACTGCTTTGGAACTCAGTGATGATTTGTTACACTGAAATACAACACAAGGAAGAATTCTTCCAGTACCCATGGAAGAATTTAGATCAGCCCTGGGTAAAATGGAAATCTTCTGTCCTAAGTGGGAGGAACCCAAGTCCTGGCTGACTTCACTGCCAGTTGAATAAAGTGGCCTGGAGTCCCATGTTAATTTGATTGGCTGTCAGGTCAAAATGACTGCAGTCCTAAGGCAAGCCCTCTTTTATCACTAGCCCTAGATACAGTGAACTTGGGGTGCAACCCAGTGTGACACTGGCTGTGGCAACCATGGGAGTGCCTGTATTGACCCTGCCCCAACCCCAAGCAGCAAAGCTCAGGGAGAGACTTTTTCTGCTTGGGGAAAGGAAAGGAAAGAGCAAAGACTTTGTCTTATCACTTGGGTACCAGCTCAGGCACAGTGAAATAAAGGACCTGGAAGATTCCCGAGTCCCCAGATTCCAGGCTTTTGCTCCTTGATGACATTTCTAGACACACTCCAAGCCAGGAGGGAATCTACTACCCTTGGGGGCTGGACCTAGTCCTAGCAAGATGCAGTATCTGCTGACTAAAGGGGCCTTGGGCCTTGAATTCATATTAGCAGTAGCCAAGCAGTGGTGATCATGGGTCTTCAGTGAGCCCCAGTATTGTACTGGTCTAGGAGAATATAAGCTTCCAGTGCAACCTAGCATGTTGCCAGCTGTAGTAGCCATGGAAGTGCCAGAATCACCCCTCTGCCAACTCCAAACAGCCTAGCACAAAGGGAGACTCGTCTGTTTTGGGGAAAGTGAGGGAAGAGAGCAGAAGACATCACCTGAGACTTAGGGAATCTTTTCTTACCACCTATGCTGTGTTTCTAGGAGTTCACAAGCATTGTAGTGTTCTCAAGCTTCAGATATCTCTTAGTATTAAAACAGCTGCAAAGATCACAGTATTAGGTAACAGCATTCAGTCCCCTTTGGATTCTTGAGAAGTTCTCTCAAGAAGGACAGGTAAAAACTAAGCCAGACTGCAAAGATTAAAGTAAATAACAAACTCTACAATGCCTAGACATCCAAAAACATCCACAAGAATAAAGAATATTCAGGAAAACATGATCTCAGCAAATTGACTAAATAAGGCAGCAGTGACCATTCCTAGAGTAATGGAGACATGTGACCTCTCAGACAAGGAATTCAAAGTAATTGTCTTGAGAAAACTCAATGAACTGCAAGATAATACAGAAAAGGAATTTAAAATTATATCAGCTAAATTTAACAAAGAAATTGAAATAATAAAAATATGTGAAACAGAAACTTAGGGGCTTAAAAATTCAATTGGCAAGTTGAAAATGCAACAAAGTCTCTCAACAGTAGAATTGATCAAGTAGAAGAAAAAATAGTGAACTCAATGACAAGCTATATGAAAATACATAGGCAGAAAGAAAAAAAAGAAGAAAACAGTAAAGAAGGATGAAGAACACCTACAAAATCTAGAAAATAGCCTCAAAAGGGCAAAACTAAGAGTTATTGGCCTTAAAGAGAATGTAGAAAAAGAGATTGAGGTAGAAAGTTTATGCAGAAAAATGATAAGAGAGAACATCTAAAACGTAGTGAGAAAGATAAGATTATCCAGATACAGAAGTGTCAAAGTACAACAGGCAGACTCAACCTAAGAAGGACTACTTCAAAACATGTAACAATCAAACTCTCTAAGTTAAAGGGCAAAGAACGGATACTAGAAGCAGCAAGGTGAAAAGAAATAGATAACATATAAAGGAGCTTGATGTATATGGCATCAGGGTACGCAGCAGAAATCCTGTAGTCTAGGAGGGAATGTGATAACATTTTTAAAGTGATAAAGAAAAAAATGCAATCTAAACTTTTGTATCTAGCAAAGTTGTTCTTCAAATATGAAGAAGAAATAAAGATTCCCCAAGACAAAAGAAAAAAAAAACTGAGAAATTTCATCAATATCAGATCTGTCTTACAAAAAATACTAAAAGGAGATCCTCACTTCAAAATAAGGCAGTAACAAGAAATAAGAAATTATCTGAAAGTATAAAACGCACTGATAAAATAAGTACACGTTCAAATATGGAATATTTTAACATTTTAACTGTGGTGGCAAGCCACACATATTTTTGGTATGAAGACATAAAACAAACCTATCAAAAGTGATAATAACTACAAAAATTTGTTGAGATATACACAAATATAAAATAAATATATAAATAGACATAATAAAATATGAAAAAGACCCAACTGTATGATGCCTTTAAGAAAGTTACTTCACCTAACAAGATTCACATAGATTTAAAATGAGGGAAAGAAAAGAGATACTCTATGCAAATGGAAATCCCCCAAATAAGACTAGGGATTGGCTGGGCCCAGTGACTTAACACCTGTAATCCCAGCATTTTGGGAGACCAAGGTGGGTGGATCACTTGAGGTCAGGATTTCAAGACCAGCCTGGCCAACATGGAGAAACTCCGTGTCTACTAAAAATACAAAAAGTTAGCTGGGTGTGGTGGCAGGTACTTGTAATCCCAGCTCCTCAGGAGGCTGAGGCAGGAGAATTGCTTAAACAGGGGAGGCAGAGGTTGCAGTGAACCGAGATGGCGCCATTATATTCCAGTCTGGGCAACAATACCAAAACTCCATCTCAAAAAACAAAAACAAAACAAAGCAACAACAACAACAACAACAACAACAAAAAACCTGTGATTGTTATTATTTACATCAGATAAACTATATTTTATTTTAAAAGACACAGATTTTCATTATGTAATGATAAATGAGTCAATTCAGCAAGAAGATACAACAATTGTCTCTCTCTATACACACACACACACACACACACACACACACAATAGTACAGCACTAAGATATATAAAGCAAATATTATTAGAGGTAATGGATGAGAGAGAGAAAGAGAGAGAAAGGAAGGAAGGAAGGAAGGAAGGAAGGAAGGAAGGAAGGAAGGAAGGAAGAAAGAAAGAAAGAAAGAAAGAAAGAAAGAAAGAAAGAAAGAAGAGAGAGAGAGAGAGAAAGAAAGAGAAAGAAAGAAAGGAGAGAGAGAAAGAAAGAAAAGGAAGGAAGGAAGGAAGGAAGGAAGGAAGGAAGGAAGGAAGGAAGGAAGGGGAGAGAGAGAGAAAGAAAGGAAGGAAGGAAGGAAGGAAGGAAGGAAGGAAGAAAGAAAGAAAGAAAGAAAGAAA
>NW_016804922.1:500736-519700 GCF_001698545.2 Rhinopithecus bieti
AAAAAAAAAAAAAAAAAAAAAAAAAAAAAAAAAAAAAAAAAAAAAAAAAAAGAAATGGAAGAAAAGGCAGATGAGAAATGTTCAATTGTGTACTTTAGCCAATGTTATACAACATGGTACTGGAAGTCCTAGACAGAGCAATTAGAAAACATAAAGAAAGAAAGCACATTCAAGTTGAAAATTAAGAAGTCAAATTATCCTTGTTTGTATATGATATGATCTTATATTTAGAAAATTGTAAAAACTTTAAAACAATTAGAACTATCAAATTCAACAAAGCTGCAGGATACAAAATCAATGTACAAAACTCAGTAGCATTTCTAAATGCCAACAGTGAACAATCTGAAAATGAAATCAAGAAAGCAATCCCATTTACAATAGATAAAAATAAAATTAAATTTCTATCTAGGGATAAACTTTAACAAAAAGTAAAATATCTCTACAAAGATAACTATAAAATTTTGATGGAAGAAATTGAAAACGACACAAAAAAATGGAAAGATATTCCAAGTTCATGGACTGGAAGAATCACTGTTGTTAAAATGTTCATATTACCCAAATCAATCTATAGATTTAATGCAGTTGCTGCCAAAATACCAAAGACATTCTTCAGAGATATAGAAAAACAATTCTAAAATTTGTATCAAACCACAAAAACCTGTAATAGCCAAAACAATTATGAGCAGAAAAGAGCAAACCTGGAGGCCTTACAATACCTGACTTCAAACTACAAAGCAACAGTAACCAAAATAGCATGGTACTGACATAAAAACAGATACATAGATCAATGAAAAAGATTCAAGAATCCAGAAATAAATCAATGAATTTCCAGTAAACTCATTTTAAACAAAGTAACCAAAAACATACATTAGAAAAAGGACAATCTCTTCCATAAGTGTCACTAGGAAACTGGATATTCATATGCAGAAGAATGAAGATAGGTCCCTACCTCTTACCTTATACAAAAATCAAATCAAAATGGCTTAAACACTTCAATGGAAGACCTGAAACTACTGGAAAAAAACGTTGAGGAAACACTCCAGGACATTGGCCTGGGCAAAGATTTCTTGAATAAGACCTCAAAAGCACAGATAATCACAGAAAAATTGACAAAAGGGTAACATCAAGCTAAAAAACTTCTGCAGAGCAAAGGAAAATGTCAACAAAGTTAAGAGCCCACGTACATAACAGGAAAATATTTGCAAGCTACCCGTCTAGCAAGGGGTTAATAAACAAAATATCTAAGGATATCTAACAACTCAATAGCAATAAATAAATAAATAAATAAATAAATAAATAAATAAATAAATTTAAAAGATATGCAAAATTTCTGAATAGACACTTCTCAAAAGAAGACATTCAAATGGCCAATAGGTATAGGATAAAATGCTCAGCATCATTAATCTGTGGCTTTAATCAAAAAAGAAAAGAAAAAGCAATAACTGATGCTGTGGAGAATGTGGAGAAAGGAAATCTCCTGTACATTTGGTGGGAATGTAACTGAGTAAAACCACTATGGTGATCAGTATGGAGGTTCCACAAAAAAACTAAAAATAGAGCTATCATATGATCCAGAAATTGTGCTACTGGGTACATATCCAAGTAAAGGAAACATTGTATCAAAGAGGTATCTGCACTGTCATGTTTCTTGCAGCACTAACAACAACAGCCAAGATGTGGAATCACCCCAAGTGTCCATCAACAGATTCATGAGTTAAAAGAGTAGTACAAATATACAATGAAATATTATTCAGGCATTGAATTGAATCAAGTTTTCTAAGGGCTCTCCAACCACACGGAACTCTGAGTCAGCTAAACCTCTTTCTTTATAAATTACCCGGTTTGGGGCATTTGTTCATAGCAGCATGAGAACTGACTAATACAGCCATATAAAAGAATGAAATCCTATCATTTGTAACCATGTGATGGAACTTGGAGACATTATATTAAGTGAAGTTAGCCAGGCACAGAAAGACAAATATCGCCTGCCCTCACTCAGATGTAGGACCTAAACAATTTTGATCTCATGGAGATAGTAGAATAATAGTTACTAGAGGAAACGAAGGGTACTGGGGAGGGAGAAATACAAAGAGGTAAATGGGTACAAAAGTACAGTTAAATAGAAGGATTAAGATTCAGTGTTTGATAGCACAATATGGAAACTACAGCTAACAATAATTTACTGTATATTTCAAAGTAACTGGAAGAATGGAATTAAATGTTTCCAACACGAAGAAATGATAAATGTTTGAGGTCATGGATATCCCCATCACCCTAATTTAATCATAACCATGGTATGTTTCTATCAAAATTTCACATTATTTCATACTTGTCTACAACTATTATGTATTCATAAAAATTAAATGTAAAAAATGTAAGGAACCAGTTCAATGTGAACTCCTCAAACACCCCAGATTGGGATATATATTGTTTTGCAGTGTAATTATTAGCCTGAGGTAGTATGCAATTCTTTTTATAGGTGGCTTTATAGGTGAGGCGATTCTTTTTATAGGTGGCTTTTAAATAACTGACAAAGAAAAAAAAGGGATATATGAGTAAATTTACACCCTCAGTAAGCTTAACTTTTTTTTGGACCAACCTCTTAGGAAAACAGAAGTACATCATTGCCATAAATAGATGTGACACTCATAATTTGAAAAAAAAAAACAAAAAACTGTTGCAGTATATTTATTTGGAGATATTTCTACACTTTTTTCTACTGATTCCTTTTTTGTGTTTTTTTCTTCTCCAGAGAATACTCTAAATAAGTAATGTTTAATTATCTGAATGAACTTTAGTAGTATTATGTATATTTCAAAATATTAACCTGCCATTTCTATTTGTTTTATGTGATTTTATTTATGTGTTTAGAGATAATTCATATTTTGGTTGTATTGTTTATATGCCTGAATGCTTAGTGGCTTTTTATGTATTCATTTAAAAAATCCTCAGAAGAGTTCTCTGGTTTTGATTTGGTTCCTGTGCTTGTTTATTCATAGGCATTTTATAATTTCTCTAATCATATTGAATGGAATATTATCTTCTAATATGTGTTCGAAATTGTTCTTTAAACAGAGAAATGTTACTTATGTTCTGTATTTAGTAGCCAGAAAGTTTAATAAATTAACTTTTATTTTCGGTGTCTAACAACTAATGATATATAAATGATGGTAACTTGTACAATATTTTAAAAATTAAAATTCTCAATTATATTTACTCTTTAACTTCACTTTCTGCTAGTTACATACCAATGTCAAAAATAGTGATAACATGGACATGGTATTGCAATAAACCTGATTTAGATATTAGGACTATATTAGTTTCAACTAGAATCCTCAGGAAATATCTATTCCTTTGCTACAATTGTCTTGGTACACATTTTGGTCATTTCTGATTCATTTTATCTTTTGAGGTCTGCTCTCTTAAATCCCTATCTGTTGCTTGAGCTAATTAGCTAAAAGCAATTACAACTTTTCCACTTATTTTTCTGTTTTTCTTTCCTATGGTGAGTTTTAGGGAGAGTCTAACTTTATAGTTTCTTTGGGCTACCATTTTACCCTTTTGTGTGATCTCGCTCCACATTTGGTAATATCAATAAGATTCTGTACAAAGTAAGATCCATTCATTCATATAATCTGTTTCTAGAAATAATTTCTGCCATTATTACCTTTCTCCTTTTTTCAGTACTATTGAATTTGCTTAACATGTTAGAGAGAGTCTTGAATTTTTTTTTTTTTCTATCACTCCAGTTTGTACTTCAATGTCATCTAACAAACTCTATTCTCACTTTCTGCTGAGCAAGGCTAGTGCTACATATATATGTGCATTTTCAAAAAAATATCCTTCCCTAATGTCTCAGTTAATTAGAGAGAGGACAGACATGACATTTTATGTCTAAATAGAGGTAAGAAACTGTTTAAAAATAATAACACAAAATTCTTATGTAGTTGAGTATTTCTCAATTTTACATGTTTTCTATTCTGAAGAAACATTGGAATGCATAACCTGCTGAGAAAAAATATTATGCTGAAGGGAAATAAATTGTTGCTAGGAAGCATATAAGTTAATTAAATAAATTACTCATTCAATTTAAATAACATTATAATAATAACAAGACAACTAGTATCAAACTGAGTAGAAACCTGTGCAACTATCAGAATACCAAAAGAATGTTGTTAAAAAGCCCTTAAACATGAGGGGAAATTTATCCTTTAATTGTAAACAATCACGTTGCCAATCCCAAAAGACATAATTTTAATATCCAATAGACATTTTGAGGACATTATTTACTAGAAAACAAAAACTTCTACCGAGAACAAATGTAAATAAATAAATAATTTACTAATATGCTTATCTCAGCAGACAAATGCTAGCAGAGTTTCACACAATTAATATTCTTATCTCCAAGCACTTTAGCAGTTTTCTCAGTGGAGGTAATAAAAACATTTGAGTAAGAAAATATTTTATTACATAGAAATATCCTGCACAGTATAGGACTTTTAGTATTTGACTGACTTGAGGAAATTAATATTTGCTATCATTACAATCAGGTACCTTGCCAAAAATAAACTGGCAATTATCTGCCTATTTTGTGTACTACCCTTTTGATTTTTTTCCCCTTACAAAACTCATTGAAATCTTTGCTTCATCAGAGACAACTCAAACTCCAATTCTCTGATCTGTTTTTCCAATTGTGTATTTATTTCAAGGCAGTAAGTTCTTACTCTACAGGGTTGAATCAGAATTGTTTTAGAGATAGGACTTATGTTAATAAAAAGCATAAAATTTATGAGTAGAATAGCAATTTTATGTAATATGCATAGCAGTTTGTGCCGTTATTCAAAAACAGAGTCATTGGATTCATCCACTCTAATTTCCAATATTATGATTTGAGTGAATTCCTAAAATTATATTCTACAAATACAAGTTATGAAATATTACTACATCATGAAATATACTACTAAATAATGAAGCATAATACTGTATCATGAAACAGATTTACAGACACGTCTATAAATCTTTAAAAACACCCACAAGAATTTTAAATAAACAAACATCCCAGAAGACAGAAAACTAAAATAGGATCACACCTGATAAATAACTTTTAATATTGACCTGAACACGATTCTTCGATTATACAATACAATAATTTTATCATTTAACACATATAAATAAATTAAATAAGCATAAGTAAATGCCAGAATTAAAGTTAATCCTGTAATTCCAGTAATAATTCATTTAAAATGAAGTTATAATTAGGTTGATAGCTAAGTTTATATTCATTATGGCAGATTAAATAAGAGTTAGTCTAACGCTTTCCCACACCCCTTTTTCACTATACCTTTAGTGCTCTCTGCTCCAAACTCACAATTAATGTGATTTTTTTCCAATTTTAAAACTTTGGTTTGGCAAATATATTTATAATTAGGTTAGTTTTTTGCTATCATTCTGTTCTGCATCCTTGCTCTTCATGCCTAACAATAAATCTGCAGCTCTTTGCTCAGCCTCTGTAGGAAAGAAAAGCCTTTTTCTTGGCAACGCTCTTCCAGATCTTCCATTGGCACTAGACATTGTCTACTCAAAATAGTTCCTTATTTATAAGAATTCTAGGTATCAGATGCATCTCAATTTTCTTCCAACTGTTAACAAAGAATCTCAGTTATTTTAGTGATTGAATTGGAAGAAAAGGCGGATCAGGAAGGTGCAAATTTAAACATTTTTGAAAGTAGAACTTTCACAAGATTATCAGAGTAATTTTCTGAGTAGTTTCTTGCACTATGTTTTATTTTATAATAAAAGAATTAAATGAGTTTATCAAAATTGTTCGATATAAGGTTAATATATAAATACAAATCTTACATAATCTTTTAAATAAGAAAATTTTAAAAAAGATCAGTTTGCCTAGTTGCAAACATCAGGTTAAACTTCAACAAGTTTAAACAGAAAGAAATTTAATAAAGGATATTAGATGTGTCACAAAATCTTTGAGAAGACCTCAAAACCAAGCTTGCATACGAAATAGCCAGGAATAATAAAAGCAAAACTTCATCGTCACAGTAGTGAACGCTTGTCCAACCCGCCACCAGAGCTGTCCCCAAAGAACCAGTTGCCTTCACTACTGCACTGTCAGAAGTCCCCAGCATCAATTTACCTTATCAATGGCATATCTGACTAGCTGAACATAGCCTTACTAAGTTTGAAAAAATGTCTACCTTTTGTTTTCTCCAAGATTCAGAAGAATTTTATTAACATTTCAATAATATTATTGTTAATGTATAGTACACATGGAAAAAAGTATATAACTTATATTTTTACAGCTTGAAGACATCTTACAAAGTGAATGTAACCACATAAACATACCTAATCAAGGAATACAGTATCTTCATCATCCCTAAAGCCTCTTTCTACACTCTCCCCGTTATAACTCTATTGCTCTTACCCCAATTTCACTACTACCTTAACTCCAAACTCCATAGTTTAGTTTTGATTGGTTTTGAACTTTATCAAAATGGAAGCATTCACAATTCACTGTTTTCTTCTGACTTTTTTCTCCCACTCAACATTATGTTTTTAAGTTGCATCTAGTATGTTGTATGTAGCTGAAGACTATTCATTTTTATTGCTTCATTATAGGACTGGGTCATAGAATATGCCTACTATTCAGCAGTAATAGATACAGCAAAATACAGATTATACTGGGAAAGCTAGTGAGTTTTTTGTTTGTTTTGCGTTTTTACTTTTACCTCCAAAAGTCATGATTCCTAGAGTGAGATTTATGAAGGTATTGGAAGGGATATTCAAAGGACATTGAACAACCAGAAATAGCAAATATCCATTTGTAATTATTGCACTAATTCTTAATACAAATTAGTGAATTTTTATTTTAAGAATTAAAAATTATGCAAAGGTCATGCAACATCTAGTGATTTTTAACAATAAAGTTTCTACAACTGTGTACAAAATACAAAATATGGACACACATAAACACAAAAGGGCATTTTAAAAATTTTGTATGCTATAATGCAAAGAACTCATCATGACTAAAATGTTACCATTTAAGGCAAGATGAGAGGAGCAAGAAGACATTTGCAACTAATTATCTTTTTTTTTTTTTTTTACTTTGTAAATACTCTCATTGATAAACCTACTCTGTCACAGACAATTGCATTTTAAACTGTGTTTATCTATCAATATTCCAAAGAAAATGTTTTAAAACTTACTGTGTACATTTAAATACTCTTTTATATAAGATTTATACTCATATAAACTAATCTTTTATCAGCAATTTTATGCAAAATTAAATAACTCTCATCTAAGAAAGACTTGAAATTCCAAGAAGAGTGATCTCAGTTTCCATAATACATTAAATGATGTCTGCTAAAGGTTCTCAGAAGCAGATTCCCCTTTCTATCGCATGGAATTCTTAGTCAACGAAAACATTAACATACTCAAGGCAACTTTAGTGAATTCAGGCAAATTTATGGAAAGTATAAGAAGAGGAGATTGTAGCCTGAATGAAATGAGAAAATGTAAACAGGTTTCATGTGTGATGAATATATCACCTAATGTATCATAGTTACACAGTGAAACCATTCGTACCCCTCTCTTTCTCAGGAAGTATTCCAATGCAGCTTTGGAATGTTTTTAAAGAGGCAATCTACAAGAGAAATTGTGTGATTATTTGGGAATGTGGCACAATATACTTCCTTGCTTATATTATGTTGCTGCTTGAAGGAAGCAAGCAGACAAACACACTTGAAAAATTTGCATGACCAGATAGACCCAGTTCAGAGTTGGAGGTGTGCCACACAATACAGGCTTAAGAATCAGAAAGATGTGAATTCAGAATCCTTCTTCAGCTCACTCTAACTCTAGAACTCTTAAAAAGTTAACCAGAATCCTTCTTCAGCTCACTCTAACTCTAAGAACTTTTAAAAAAAATTAACGTCTCTGAGTCTGTGTTTCCTCAAAGATAATATGTCATGGAATTAACTCTGATATTATACGAAATTCATTTGGCATGGTGTGATTTCCAGTACAAACCCTCCACTGATAGCCAAAATCCAAATTATCCAATTAAAAAATGGGTAAAAGGCCTGAATAGATTTTTTTTTTCAAATAAGACATAAATAGGCCAATAGGCATATGAAAAACATACACTGTACATTTTGTACACTGATGATGAGAATGTAAATTGTTATGGCCATTATGGAAAACAGGATGGAGCGTTCTTTAAAAACTCAAAATACAACTGCCATATGATACAGCAATTCCTCCGCCAGTGATATACCCAAGGAAACTGAAATCAGCATCTTAAAGAGATATCTGCATACCCATGTTTATTGCAAGCATTATCCCCCATGGTTAAGATAGGGAAACAACTTAAGTGTCCATTGACAATAAACAGATAAATAAAATCATGTGTATGTGTGTGTGTGTGTGTGTGTGTGTGTGTGTGTGTGTGTGTGTTATGCAAAGTGAAATATTAGCCTTAGAAAGGAAAGAGGCCTGCCATTTGCAACAACGTAGGTAAATCTGAAGGGCTCTATACTAAGTAAACTAAACCAGACACAGAAACATAAATTCTGAATGATCTTACTTATATGTGGAATCTAAAAAGCAGAATAATTAGGCTGGGTGCAGTGGCTCACGCCTGTAATCCCAGCAATTTGGGAGGCCGAGGAGGGCGGATCACAAGATCAGGAGATCGAGACCATCCTGGCTAACACGGTGAAACTCCGTCTCTACTAACAAAAGATTAGCCAGGCATGGTGGCCGGAGCCTATAGTCCCAGCTACTCAGGAGGCTGAGGCAGGAGAATGGCGTGAACCCGGGAGGCGGAGCTTGCGTGAGCGGAGACTGCACTCCAGCCTGGGCGACAGAGCGAGACTCTGTCTCAAAAAGAAGGAGTAAAATGATGGTGACCGGGGGCTTCCTTGATTGGATGATAATACTCTCAAATTGCTCTACTCTGAATAAAATAATTGTTAAATTCTGAATCATTGGTTCTATTTCTAAATATAACTTATAGATATTTATTTAAAATAGTCATGACTTTTATTGTTTTAGTTTAGTGCTTTATTATTATGGTGGCAGTGGTGGTGAGGTGGTAGTCGTAACTAAGCACTGAATATCAGCACCACTTACAAATTGGACTTTAGTTTCATTATAAAATTGGAATAGACAATAGACTATAGTTACCATGAGGCAGATATTTCATTTTTTTTTTCTATTCACAATATTTACCAGATATGTACCCCACTGCCTGGGAAAATAGCAGTTGTAAAATATCTGTTGAAAGTGTTGATGAACCTAGCACAACTATACTACTGTTTGTGAGAAAATCTGCAAAGAAATAATATTTTTGGATATTCCAAATTATTCTTTTATCTAGCACAACTATACTACTGTTTGTGAGAAAATCTGCAAATAAATAATATTTCTAGACATTTCAAATGATTCTTTTAGTCTTCCTTGAAAACGTTATAGAAAGATAAATCTTTATTTTATTTGGCGATTTCATTTAAATACATATTATAATTTTAAAATCATCATATGATAAAATAGTATTAATAGTTATAAATTAAAAGTAACCAAGTTATTGTTGTCTGAAGTAAAAGTATTTGTTTTATGTAAATTCTTTCATATAATATTTAATATGATATTGTGATCCAGTTTGTATTCTATCCAGATTTTAAATTGTTATGGTATTTAGGCAAATTTTGGCATTTACACCTGTAAGTTAAATTCAACTTCATGTTACTTCAAATTAACAACCTTCATCACGTTACTACAACATTTCTGAAAGTGCTTCTAAAACTAAATACTTTTAAAGCAATATATTTCAAATTTTTATACACTCATCGATAGCTATAAGATAAATATTACTGCTAAGACTGCATTATGATTTTAATATAAAAAAGTTCCTATAATCTGTAGGTCTGTTGGTCTTGATTTTGTTACAATGTTTTAATCAAAGAAAAAATATCTACATTATCAAAACAAAAATGTGTAACAGTTTAGTGGCTTCCAAATCCTAAGAAGATACATTCAATTTGTTTACATACATGCAATATTTATAAGTATTAAGGTACATAATTATTATTGTAATGAAAGTATGTAATATGATTTTCTTTTTAACTAAGAAAATTTATCATATTTCTTTATTTTTCTTTAAAAAAAAAAGCTCACCTTGACACCTTGACTTAAGTGGGACAAATATTTTATATAGCATAAGTACACTGGTGGCATTTTAGGACGGCAGTGTGACAAACCACGTATCAGAGAAGAGAATTCCTTCTTAAGCCAGGAGACAAGTTGATTTTTCATAGATATTTATAAAAATAATAAGCAACTTGAATGAAGAACTGAAAAGACAAATTTCTCTATCATGTTTTCTGAGTATTTCCTGATTTAAAGAGAGACTGTGTACCAATTTTATGTAATCTTCTTTTACTTGTCAGACTTAATCATTTTGTCTCAGCTTACTCATCTTTAAACTGATGACTTTGATGGTATGTTCTCAATGGATTCAGATAAAGTGCTATTAGCAATAGTAGTAGAAGTAATAGCAGCAGCAGCAGTAGCAGCAATAGTAGCAAGAGCAGCATTGCTTTAGCAATGAGAAATAAAAAAAGAACATTTTACATTTAATACTTATGAAAGTGCGGTTAAAACATTTAGAAATATTTTTTGTGCTTTTGCATCATCATGCAGCATGGGCTTGGAGGAAGAGAAAGCTGCTCTTCATCTAGTTCCACATGCTAAAAATAAGTTTTGTTTTAAAAACTCTGTGTTACTTAATTAATGTAAGTGGATTCATGGGACTTCCTTTGAACTGTTGTGAATATGCTACAGGTTCATTAGACTTTCAAGGAGGTATTAAAGTGCTTCAATTGAACTCAGGGTCTGTGGTGGCTGACTGATGTCAAAGCACTTGTGTGAAGGGACTACTCAGCTTTCTAGAGAAGTGAAACAAAATGGCACAGATTAAACAATCTGCTTATTATGAGCCAAAAAAATGGCATCATCTTAAGGAGAAAATACTGTTTTAATGCGATTCGAGATTGATAATACTATTGCACACTCTGATATTTTTTCGAAGCTGGAAACATTGCTGTAATATCATAGTTCAAACTAATTATATGTGTGAAATATGCTTTAGTTTCTCCTTTTAAGCAAGACTCATTTGGTCAAAAATTTAAAGTAAGAGACTGACTATAAAATAAGCATTTTTAATTGGAAAATATGACTGTTTAGAAAATAATTATTGCTTGACTAAAAGATGAGTAGTATTATGGCAAATCAGGTAATAGTATTACAAAGACTTGCTCCTTGAAACTACACTATTATTAATCATGTAAAAAAATAAATAAATAAAGGGGAGGCAGGTGTGGTGGCTCATGCCTGAAATTCCAGCACTCTTGGGGACAGTGGGAGGATCACTTGAGGCCAAGAGTTGAAGATCAGCCAGGGCAATATATGGGACCCCGTCTCTACAAAATAAATAAATAAATGAGCTGGGTGTGGTGGTGCATGACTGTAGTCCCAGATATCCTGGAAGCTGAGGCCAGAAGACAGCAGGAGCCCAGGAGTTCAAGGCTCTGGTGAGCCATGATTGCCCACTGCACGACAGCCTGGGTGATAGAATGAGATTCCATATTTAAATAATAATAACAAAATAATTTATATTTAAATTTTCTTAGAAAAAATAAAAATTAAAGGGGAAAAGGGGCATTCTTTTGCAAAGCAAATGTTCTTTCATTCTTCAAGGATGTGTTTGAGGAATTTAAACTTAGTTTTAACTGTTATACAATTTAGCAAGAGAATACAAGTTTAGATCACAACTGTATTGGTCCATAAAACAATCTTTGAGTCCTAATAAAATAATGGTATCAATTCCCTTTGAGAGAAATATCAAGAATTATACCATCCAATTCACCCCTATTTCTAGTTTCTTTTCTACTACATCTCCAGAGATTTGTTAATTAACTGATGTTTTATGATTTTTAAAGTACACTACTTTACATCGTAGCACAATTTACAGTTATGTTTTAGAAAATAAAATTATGTAACAAAAGAAACATTAATATTCTATTAAGTGCTCATAATATACTTTTGCAATCCAGTGAAAGGATCCTTTATTCAAGAATCTTGCATGTGTGAGTTTTGCCTGTTTGTATGCAAAAAGGGAGTATTTATTTATATGTTATAAGGTGAAGGGACTTACAAAATGGAACACATACAAAAGGAATGTATTTATTCTACAAATAAGTTACTTCTAGCAACTTGAAATATAAGACCTTTTAATGGTAAAGGCAAAGTTAAAAAAAAAAAAAAAAAGATATGTTCACACATCCTAAGAGTGAATATGCTATTAATAGGATTAAATACCCACATAAGTGAAAATAAATGAAAAATGCTATAGGCCATATGGGTCAAAAAAGCAATTTATTAGTAAGATTTTGGGCCTGAATCAACAAAAATTTGCATCATGCACCCCAAATGTACTAGTATTTAAATATCGTGACCTGCCTGAGTCCACACAATAAGCTTGCTAAATTGAGATCACTACTCACAAACCCAGAAGGCTAATGGCTACCTAGGAATTAGCAGCTAATAACAGCACAAGCATTATGATTCTAAGTCTTATGAAGTAATGTAGAAAGTTTCACAGAAGTAATTCATTTAACCTTAAACAGGAAACAGGATTAAGGTGTATATATATATATTAAAAAGGGAGGATATTATTTTATTAACTAATGTAATAACTTACCAATAAGTTATCCTATCATTTATTAATTTAATCATAATTTTGCTCAATCAGTACTAAAATGTGCTTCCACAGTCTGCTAAAATTCTGGTAAACTCTGGTTCTGGGGATAAAGACATGAAGATTGTGATTCTTGCATGGCAGGAGATTGTCTTGTCCATCTTCCTATATTCCAATTTCATTTCAGAAATAATTGTCATTGGAGATTTGCTGACTTACTGCCTGCACTCAATTTACTAAGTAAGGTGAAACTAATTTGAAAGCACCTGCCTTTAGTAAGATGTTATAGGAGAATTTTAAGTTATAGCGAAGTCAAAAGGAGAAAGTAATCATTTTGCTTAAAGCATTCAGGAAAGGTACCAAAAGGGTTGAATATTAACAGATGAGTAGTTGCTGGCCAGTAAATAAAGACATTTTTGGAAATTAAGAATAACTCACAAAAGGCATCTAAGTTATGAGATATTTGTGCCTTGACGGACTACAAATATTTCAAAAAGATTGGATTAGAGTGGTTAAAGGCAAAGCAAGAAAAGCCCTGGGTGCTTGGAATATCCAGATCATGGAGGACTGGGCATAACACATTCAGAAGTTGAGAGCTCATCTTTAAGAAGCTGTATCTATTGAAGAGGTTGAAGCAATAGAGTGATATTCTCCATTTTGCTTCTTAGAAAGATTATTCTGGCAGTCCTGGAGAGAGAATATAACAAATGCAAGTCAGTAGGCGTTTTGGAGAATGTGATGTGAGATGAGAGAAGAGAAAATGGGAGTCGGAACAAAAGTGTTAACTGTGGGACTGAAAATGAACAAGTGAACCAAAGGTAAGAAAGAAAAGCACAAAACGTGGAACTTTTGAGAGTAGAGATAAAAACAAAGTAATGATGAAAAGAAAGCTCCCAAGTTTCTCTTCTGCTAACTCAATAGAGGAAAATGTCTTTAATTAGGAAAAGGAATGAGGAATAGCAGAGAAATAGGTATGGAAATTTATAGTGGAGTTGTCCAGTAAGCAGCATGATACAGAGGACAAAAATTTGAAGATTCTCTGGGCTGAAGAAATAATCTTTAAACTCACCCATGAAGACAGAACTTAAAATGATGACAGAGGACAAGTTCAAAAGGGCATTAGAATAGAGGGAGAGAATGGTATTAGGAAGGAATATAAGATGTAGCACTACATAAGAAGCAAGCAAAGGAATAATATCCAGTAAGTAAGACTGAAAACAAAAATGGAAGATAGTAAGAGATAAGGCAGAATATTTTGTCATAGAAGTCAAGGAAGAGCATGACTTTAGGAGGACGATTTTAACGTTTTTCGAGGCATCTGCTGACCAGCCATAGGCAATAGTTGATTAAGACATCTGAAAGTGAAATTCTGTGGAAAGAGAATTCTTGAGATACTTTAGATTAGAATCCACTAACATCTCATTGATTTGTCAAACCCCTCTGAAATTAAATGGGTCCCTTTAATCATCAATAAAGTAGAATCGAACAAGAAGAGGCTCCATTATTGCAAATGCCTAACTTATTATCTGATTAGGTAATTGGATTAGCAATTTCTTAATAAAGTAAAAATGTTAGGATATTATTAAATGACCAAATGTGTTACGCAGAAATTTTTGTGGAAGCCCCGGTACCTGGTAAGTCATTATCAGATAAATTGGATGTAACAAAAATAAGAAGTGTATACCATGATTACCTTGGTAATAGTGTTCAGTAAATTTATGGGGTCAGAAACCTGGTATTAGTGAGCAGAATAATGAAAATGAGCTCATGAAATGGGTATATGGAATTGACGCTATATTTTCAAAAACCTAGGTAATGGAATAATGAAGATCAAGAGTAGTCCTGAGAGGTCAATGCAAATCTAAGTTAGAGTTCTACATGGATAAATCTTATATATATTGCGACTGAAACAGAAGAAAACAGTGGAAAAGAAGACATTGAAAGCATAACGAAAAATAATTCTGAGTAAGATGAAAACTTAGATTCAAGTGGTAGTCAGAGCTCCCTAATTTTTATATTCATTGAAATGAGATAAGGTTCACCATATTCAAATGTGAAGTGTGGAGAATCCCTCATTGATGCTTGAAACTACACATTTTTGTGTAGCCCACATCAAATAAACTTAAAGAGTGATAACCAAGTCTGACTTACAATTTGGCATCCTGAGATAGGATATTGTTACTGTAAAATAGTTGGGAAACACTTTGTAAGAATTCTACTAACAAAAAGATTTGACAGTTGAGGCTACAGGGTCAAACATCCAACGTGCAGGCAAATGTGAAAACATGATTTGAATTCCCTTATGCTGTAGAGGAAGCAACATGCAATCAGTGGTCTTGAATGACCTAGGGTTTGCTCAGGAACTTCTCCAAGCAATAACTGGACAGAGGAAAGTCTGGATAGTTTTCTTCTTTAAAAGGATAGGAGTCTATAACTGAAAGAAAACTAGATTTTCACATAGTTTAGATCTGGTGGGCAAAGAAGTTTTAAAATAAGGTTGTACATGGAAACTGTCTACAGCATAAAATTCTGCAAGATAAGAGAAAAAGATGTAATAGAGATAAACTTTTCTAACATCTTTAAACTATCTGCGCCCTCCATTTTTTTCTAAGATTACTTAAGACCTTACCAAGCAATTTTAAAAAGTATTATCCAATCTCCTACCCAGAAACGATAGTGTTATTCCTAAATTTTACTTTAAAAAAGATGTTCGTTATTTTATGATCTAAGTATATTCCCCTGCCACCCAAAGTCAGGACTTGCTATCTAGCAATTTTAATACAGAATCAAGTTCATGAATAATCATTCTGTTTTCAGTCTTAAATCCCTACAGTACACTGAGCATATAAACTAAGGAAACTTCCATGAGCATAACAAGAAGATTATTTATCTGCTTAAAATCTTTCAATTATTCTGTGATGCTCTCAGGGTTAAGCCCAAACTGCTTAAAATTGTTGGGAAATCCCTCCCTGATTTTGTCCTTGAATATCTTTGTAGCCTTATTCTTAGTAACTGTGCTCTTTGAATTTTAACCTTTAACCATATATGAATCTCCTTATGGATCAGTAAGAAGCCATGCCCTTATCGCTCTTCATGCCTCTACAGGTTCTATTATTACTTCACTGGACACTCTCTTCACATTCTCAGTCTCCTAAGCTAGACTAATTTCTACTCTTTAAAGGTAGTATGGAACTGTTTGAGAATGGAAGCTATTGGAACAGTCAGATTCAGTTTCAATTTCTAGGTCTTCCATGTGCTGGATATAGCACTTATCTGTTTTATTGTGAGGGTTAAAATATAATTTATTTGATAATGTAGCATAGTATCCACCACAAAACAGTTACTCGATAAGCTATTTTCTAGCAGTAGTAAAACTATACTAATTGTTTTTGTGAAATGTGCTGATATTTATTGAAGTACAATAATGTATCACATGTTGACTTACGTTGTTTGAGCTTCTGAAGAACTTTAGGGAAATTATGTAGTTGAGTTTAACTTTTTTAAAAATATAATTTAAATATTCACCAAGAGCCCTATCCACACACTCTTTCATGTAGTTTAAAACAGGAGAAAGTAAAAAGAAAAAAAAGCTCCATTAGCCATTATAAATCAATTTTTATCACTTCTATCAGTGCAAGATTGATATACCACTTTGTGAAGTTGTATTTATCTCTACTGAAGAATGAACCATTTGTGACTTTTAAAGTGATTGTCATCAGCATCACTAAAGCACACAGCAACACTATTTGTTGAAATGAAAATAGGAGAAATATTTTTCTTCTAAATCCATTAATAATGTGATTTCTATTAAGCTATCCTTTCTGTAAAGCAGAATTTTTGTACGGTAGCTTTCTCTTTCATTGGTTCTCCCAGGTGAACTGTTCTAGTTATGAAAAGACAGAAGTATGTTTGTGTGAACCATAATGACAGCTTATTTCACAGAGCAGAAATAATGATGGATCCAGACAGTCCAGTGCAGCTGGTCTAAATTACTACTCAAAAACTGCCATTATTAAGTGATTAACAAACGGCTCACAGTTTGCCCACCATTACCAATCAAGAGACTGTCGCTCAAGTCACATTCCTTTAGACAAAAATGAAAGGCATTTTTTTAATGAACTCACATTTATTTCACCACAGTCAAAGTTACGAATATGGAGGAGCGGGATTTTGCTCTAATGTTTTTGCAGTTGTTATTTATTATGCAAATATACATGGTAAGATATAAGGAAATTCAAAATCTCCAATTCTGGTAAAGTTAACATGTACTTATGTGTATCCACACACATGCACATAGAGAGACAAAGAGAAAGAGAGAGAAGAAAGCTAAATTAAAACACCAATTTACTGATAAATAATTATCTTCTAAATTTGTTTTCAAAAATTCATTCATTCGAAGAGGCAAAACTCAAGTAAATAAATTATTTTATTTTACAATGTTTGAAATAGCATCGAGAACGAGGAAATCTAAAATGTCTAATATTCAAATATCAAGTTTATTAAACAAGTTTAATATTTATGTTTAACCAGTCATTTTCCACAAGAGGCATCACTGCCCCCAAAGACAGTAAAAGTTTTGGACATAAATTTGCTTGCAAAATGATGTGATCAACTACTGGCATTTAGGGGACAGAAGACCCAGATACTAGACATCCTCTAATGCACAGAACAATTACACAACAAAGAATTGATCTGCATGATTTAGCAGTGCTTTCATCTTCCAAGATAGATCACATCCTAGTTCACAAGACAAATCTTATTAAATTTAAAAGAATGGAAATTACTCAAACTATGTTCTCTGATGAAAATAAAACTAAACATAAAATAAATAGAAAATGTTTGATAATCCAAAAATATTTTAAAAAGCTATCAGTACTGTACTAAATAATCCATAAACTAAAGCAGAAGTTTCAAGGGAAAACAGAAAATATTTTAAGCTAAATGAAAATGAAAATTAAACATATCAAATTATGAGAAACATACTTAAGCAAGATTAGAGGGAAATTTGCAGCATTATTTGCTCACGTTACAAAAAAAATGAAGTTCTCAAGTTTATGATATAAGCTTCCACCTCCTGAAACTAGGAAAAAAAATAACTGATAGGAGACCAAACCCAAAGTAAACAGAAGGCAGAAAAAGATACAATTATAAATTAATGAAATTGAGAATATACAAAAGCACAGAAAATTTGTGAAACTGGAAGCTGCTTACATTATCCAAAACGAACAAACAAAATTCATTACACCTTCAGGTAGTTTGAACAAGAAATAAAAGAGAAGTCACACATTACTGTTATTAGAAGAAAAGAGATATTATCACAACTGACCTCATAGATATTATAAGGATAATGAGGGAATATTACAACAAAACTCTATGGACAAAATTTAACAGCTTATATGAAATGGATCAGTTACTTGAAAGACACAAACTACCAAAACTCTCCCGATAATAAATAGATAATGTAATGAGTATTAAATTTGTAGCTAAGATCTTTTTAAAAAAGAAAATATCAGACCTAAATGGACTTAATTGTGAATTATGCTAAGGATTTAAAGAAGAATTAAAGCCAGTTCTTAACAATGTCTTCCAGAAAATTTAAAAGAAAGCAATACTTTTCATCTCTATGAGACCAGCATATCCGGATACACAAGGCAGAGATTTTAAAAAGACCAATAGCACTCATATACGTGTAAACATCATTAACAAAATACTAGACACTTGTAATAACATATAAAAACCATAACACTTCACAATCAAGAAGTGTTATAGTAGAGATACAAAGCTAGTTCAACATTTGAAAATCAGTTTATGCGATCTATCATATTTGCAGAGCAAATAAGAAAAAATATATAATTATAGCAGTAAGTAAAGAAAAAGTTACAAAATTCAACATCCATTCATGATTTTAAAAATTATCAGCCAATTTTGAATAAAAGGAAACTTCTTTAACTTGATATATGAAAACTGAAAAACCCTACAGCTAATATTATACTTAATTTTGAAAGACAATGGCATTCTTGTATCAGTCATGTCTAGACAAAGATATCGTCTGTAACCTTTCCTATTTAAACCTAAAAATGTCTGAACCTAAATATATATATAATATAAATGATGTATTTGTATATATACACTATATATATGCACACTATATATATATATCTTATATATATAAATTCTTATCTTATATATAAA
>NW_016804922.1:519933-538194 GCF_001698545.2 Rhinopithecus bieti
ATAAATTTATATCTTATATATATAAATTCAAAGAACTCCAGAAATAATATATGGACAAACCTCATCCTATACATTTATCATCTCAGTTTGAGATCTGTCTTGTTATAGGAGATGAACATGCCACATGTGCTCCTTCAGCCCTTACAGCTAAAGGGTTCAAGTCATGTGTCTAGACTCTCACAATTAGACCAAAGACTAATTTTGGAGCTAGTCAGGAGCTCACTTTTGACAACTCCAGGAGAGATGATTCATATGGATTACCCCTATCCTGGAGCTTTTGATGAAAATAATCCATATAGTGGAGCTCTTAGTACTTCCATGGTAGCAGGAAATAGTACAGGATGGGTTCCAGGCCCCAGCTTGAAATGTATCAAAGCATAGCACTCAGAATTCATTGAGGTGTGGTTTCCTCACCAGACCAGTTCTGCTGATTTGTTAGTGTTATTACTGTTGTTGTTATTGTTGTCCTGGGACTTTGTTCCTAATTAGAGTGTATTGCACCTGGTTCTCCATGAAATTACCTACATTCCTTTCAGTAAACTTCTATTCTATTCCAGTAAAGACCCTGAGCAACATACCTATTCCATTTATTTTTAATAGCCACCTGAAGTATTTGAAGACGGCTTTAAGACTTTACAAAGGTATCTGTTGCACAAAGAAATACAGGCATGCACTGCACAAGGACATATTGATCAATGACAGACTGAATATATTCCAGTGGCCCCAACAATTATAAAGGAGCTGAAAAATTCCTATTGGCTAGTGACATCGCAGCTGTTGGAACGTCATAGTGCAACGCATCACTCAGGTAAGCAAATGTGCTTTTCTGCCAGTTATGTAATAGTATGGCACATACTATTATGTACAGTATATAATAGTTGGTAATGATATTAAACTACTCTCTTAGTGATTATGTATTTACTACATTATGTTCTTTATCGTTATTTTAGAATGTACTCCTTCTCCTTATTAAAAACAAGTTAAGGGTAAAAGAACCTCAGTCAGATCCTTAGGAGATATTTTTGAAGGCATTGTTTTATAGGAGATGACAACTTCATGCCTGTTACTACTCCTGAAGACTTCTCAGTGGGACAAGTCATGGATGTAAAAGACAGTGATATTGGTGATCCTGACCCTGTATAGGCCTAGATTAAAGTGTGTGCTTATGTCTTAGATTTTAACAAAAAATTTTTAAAAATAAAAAAATCGAAAAATGCTTGTAGAATAACAGTATAAAGACAGAACACACACACACACACTCACATATATATATGTATATATATGTGTATATATATATGTATATATATGTGTATATATATGTATATATGTGTATATATATGTATATATATGTGTATATATATATGTATATATATATATTTTTTTTTTTTGAAATGGAGTCTCGCTCTGTCACCCAGGGTGGAGTGCAGTGGTGAGATCTCGGCTCACTGCAACATACACGCCTGGGTTCACGTCATTCTCCTGTCTCAGCCTCCCGGGTGGCTGGGACTACAGGTGCCCGCTACCATGCCCTGCTATCTTTTTGTATTTTTAGTAGAGACGGGGTTTCACCATGTTAGCCAGCATGGTCTCGATATCATGACCTCATGATTCACCCGCCTCAGCCTCCCAAAGTACTGGGATTACAGGTGTGAGCCACCGCACCCGGCCAACAGAACATACTTTTATACAGCTGTACAATGTATTTGTGTTTTAAGCTAAGTATTATTTAAAAAGAATAAAATGTTACAAAATTAAAATATTTATGCCATGAACAGTTTACAGTAAGCTGATGTTAATGTATTATTGAAGAAAGAAGATTTTTAATAAATTTAGTGTAGCCTACATGTACATTGTTTATAAAGCCTGCCTACGGTAGTGTACAGTAATTTCCTAGCCCTTCATATTTACTCAAAACTCAACTCACTCACCGACTCATCCAGAGCAACTCTAGTCCTGCAAACTTAATTCATAATAAGTGCCCTATACAAGTGGACCAGTTCTAACATTTTTAATGTATTTTACTGTATGTGTTGTATGTTTAGACATGTTTAGATACATAAATACTTACCATTGTGTTACAGTTGCCTACAGGGTTCAGTAAAGTAACATGTTGTATGGGTTTGTGGCCTGGAAGCAATAGGCTATAATATACAGTCTAGGTATTTAGTAGTAGTAGACTAGATATTTTATCGTCTGCAGGACAATACCTATAATTAGAATCATAGTCCATGAATCTACTATCCTATGTAAACCTCATTTTTCACATCTGTGAAAAGAAACAGAGTAAGTAGCCTGTAAGATTGTTAAAAGAGAAATAATCCTTTGTACATTGTAATAATGTGTTATACAAAAGAAAATGAAGTTATTTTATGTGAAATTTCTATTATACGAACTCTCAAGTTCAGAGCAACATTATGTTTCTCACAATGGAAAAGTCATGATGAAAAAGAAAATTAATTAAACGCTTTTTGTCAAATATTGATTGTACTTGCTCCATTGCCAATTAAAATGAAGGAGAATTAAATTCTCCACGTTGGTAGAGTAACAGACATATTGGCTAGAAAGGAGAAACAATCTATTTTACTTCAAAGTTAAAAATTCAGGGAAAAAAACTATCTCTGGTATGTCATTAGTTTAAAAACCTGTCTCACTGTTTTAGATACATGGAAGATACAAAACACATTGAATCTATTATAATCGAAATCTACAAAATATGGTAAAGTTAATATGAGTGTATTTTCAATTGATGTATTTTTTTCCCGAATTGAACAAATATACCCACGTGCTCAGGAAAAATATAGTTGCTTAAAGTTTTCAGCATGATCACAAAAATAATTTCAATCAACAAATACTGGTTAATGCCTTGAATTTTCTCCAGACAAATACAATGTGATCATTTTAATAGAATATTTGGAATTCTTCATTGTTGTGCATTTTGTTGTACCCTAATTAAAACCTTAGGAGAAAACAACATAAAAATGTGACATCATTTATCATTTTTACATTGACACATTTTCAACAGAAAGTATCATAATTTTAATTTTAAGGAATATAGAAGTTCTTAAAACAGAAGTTCCAAATACAGTCTCCTACCTTGCATTGCTTTACCTTGAATATGTATTTGAAAGCATGATTTTTCTTTTAAAAATAGTCAAATGTATTTATTTTAGCATATAAGAAATTATAAAACAACATTCTGGAGGGCCCCACAAAATTGTGAAACAGATATGTACATAGAAGATTATATTTTTCTTGAGAAAAAAAATTATGTGTAAGGACACTCTATATCTATACTTAGTGCAATCATTTTAGAATATTTATTATATATGATTTTCTAGTTTAATTTTTATTATATACATTGACTGTCTATTTTTATCTCCTATGGTTAAGAAAAAGTATTAAGCAAATCTTGGGTAAGCAGTGATAACTCCGATTTGAGAACTTCTAATTTATTAATAATTATTTTTAATGCTGATCAAGTCAACCAAAATTTCAATAATATAGGGATAATGTATAAGCTACATAACTCATTTACAACGATAATCAAAATTTTGACATAAAGTTTTAAGCTTGAAAACGGACAGTAAGCAGTTTCAAATCATATGCAATAATAAACGTGTGTTATATCTTATTGTGTTTGAAACTCAGTTTTGAATAAAGAGACACTTAACCAGCAATTTGTAACATGGTAAGTGGTACAGATTGAGTAATCCTTATCTAAAATTTATTGGAACCAGATAGGTTTTAGATTTCACATTATTTCAAATTTTGGAATATTTGTATACCAACAATGAGATATCTTGGGGATAGGACTTAAGTGTAAACACAAAATCTATTTATGTTTTATATATACCTACTATACATAACTTACAGGTAATTTTATACAATACTTTTAATGAATGTGTGCACAAAATGCAGTTTGTATACATTGAATCATCAGAAAACACAGTCACTAACACTATCTCAGCCACCCGTGTGGACAATCTGCTTGTTTGGCATCATCATCATTCCTGTATCTAAATTTATACACTACTGATAAGCAATCATTTTCTTTGGCTTATTCACACATAAGTACATAGCAGAAAAATGTGATATACCATTAATACAGTGAAACATAATGTGCTCTCCATAACAAAACAGAGTAATAACATCAACAGAATCCTTACATCAGTTAGACAGTTGCAACAACAAACAATAGCAGACTTCCAGTCTCCACCACGATGCTGTATTTTGTTTAGAAGGCTTTTGTACAACTTATTTTATTTTGGGGGAGTAAGTAGAAACATCAAACCAGTTGAGGGATCAGGAAGTGGGTCTTCCAAAGAATGAGGAGGGCTTCTGGTGAATGGCTTTTCAAATGTTTCCCCAAGAGTCATCTGCTCATTACCTACCTTTTTTTCTCTTTTAATAAGCCCATCACACCTTTTCACCACATTATCTATAGGTTACTTTTGTGCAGTGTTAATAACATCATCATCATCATCATTATTACCATCGTCTCGGTTAATTACCATTTTAACTATTTCACCATCATTCAAAGAATGAACAACTGGAGCCTTATTATTGATGTTAAAAACGTCTTCAATATTCACTTCTTACTGGTCAGTGTACTGTCAGACTCTGAAGGTATATGTTTGCATATGTAAGGAGGTAAGATGTAATCTTTTTCACAATTTACATACAGAATTCTTCAGTCACAATCTTGTTCATCACCAACAATGAATATACTTGCAGGCCAGAGACTGTGCCAGGCATGCACAACTTGTGCCTTTAGTCACTGTGTTCCCAGGATTGGCAACACCAATATGGTTTCCTCACATTAAACCCCCTTTGAAAACCTCCCATTTCCACTCTTCTGTATTCTGTTCACTGCTGCTAGCATTCTGTTTAGGAAAGCATGCTTTCTTTCATATTTACTCTTTATTGATTTTAGGATAACCTCATCACATGACTGGATTAATGAAGTCACATTTGGGAGAAAGTACATAACATAAACATTATTTTGATGAGAGTTTCAGCTGGAGGATGAGCAGATCACTTGTCAAGGAATAACCAAAACTTGCAGTGCTCTTCTAATTCAGATTCTCTTCAGTGAGTGTAACCTGCTGGTACAAAATGTGAAACCAATCACAAAAGATGTTCCTACTGATCCAAGGCTAGTTTAATATTTTGTTAGCATAATAGACTGGTAAATTCATGTCTTGATAACAATGATGACAAAAGCTTTGCCTGTCACAGAAAGTTTAGACTTATGCATGCCTGCTGCATTAGCATACTGCAGGACTGTAGGACAGCAGGACAGTTATGGTGTCCTTGGCATCTTTTTTTTGTTTTTTTGTTTTGTTTTGTTTTGTTTTGTTTTGTTTTTAATACAGAGTCTTACTCTGTCGCCCAGGCTAGAGAGCAGCAGTGCAATCTCGGCTCACTGCAAGCTCTGCCTCCTGGGTTNGAGGGCCCCACAAAATTGCGAAACAGATATGTACATAGAAGATTATATTTTCTTGAGAAAAAAAATTATGTGTAAGGACACTCTATATCTATACTTAGTGCAATCATTTTAGAATATTTATTATATATGATTTTCTAGTTTAATTTTATTATATACATTGACTGTCTATTTTATCTCCTATGGTTAAGAAAAGTATTAAGCAAATCTTGGGTAAGCAGTGATAACTCCGATTTGAGAACTTCTAATTTATTAATAATTATTTTAATGCTGATCAAGTCAACCAAAATTTCAATAATATAGGGATAATGTATAAGCTACATAACTCATTTACAACGATAATCAAAATTTTGACATAAAGTTTTAAGCTTGAAAACGGACAGTAAGCAGTTTCAAATCATATGCAATAATAAACGTGTGTTATATCTTATTGTGTTTGAAACTCAGTTTTGAATAAAGAGACACTTAACCAGCAATTTGTAACATGGTAAGTGGTACAGATTGAGTAATCCTTATCTAAAATTTATTGGAACCAGATAGGTTTTAGATTTCACATTATTTCAAATTTTGGAATATTTGTATACCAACAATGAGATATCTTGGGGATAGGACTTAAGTGTAAACACAAAATCTATTTATGTTTTATATATACCTACTATACATAACTTACAGGTAATTTTATACAATACTTTTAATGAATGTGTGCACAAAATGCAGTTTGTATACATTGAATCATCAGAAAACACAGTCACTAACACTATCTCAGCCACCCGTGTGGACAATCTGCTTGTTTGGCATCATCATCATTCCTGTATCTAAATTTATACACTACTGATAAGCAATCATTTTCTTTGGCTTATTCACACATAAGTACATAGCAGAAAATGTGATATACCATTAATACAGTGAAACATAATGTGCTCTCCATAACAAAACAGAGTAATAACATCAACAGAATCCTTACATCAGTTAGACAGTTGCAACAACAAACAATAGCAGACTTCCAGTCTCCACCACGATGCTGTATTTTGTTTAGAAGGCTTTTGTACAACTTATTTTATTTTGGGGAGTAAGTAGAAACATCAAACCAGTTGAGGGATCAGGAAGTGGGTCTTCCAAAGAATGAGGAGGGCTTCTGGTGAATGGCTTTTCAAATGTTTCCCCAAGAGTCATCTGCTCATTACCTACCTTTTTTTCTCTTTTAATAAGCCCATCACACCTTTTCACCACATTATCTATAGGTTACTTTTGTGCAGTGTTAATAACATCATCATCATCATCATTATTACCATCGTCTCGGTTAATTACCATTTTAACTATTTCACCATCATTCAAAGAATGAACAACTGGAGCCTTATTATTGATGTTAAAACGTCTTCAATATTCACTTCTTACTGGTCAGTGTACTGTCAGACTCTGAAGGTATATGTTTGCATATGTAAGGAGGTAAGATGTAATCTTTTCACAATTTACATACAGAATTCTTCAGTCACAATCTTGTTCATCACCAACAATGAATATACTTGCAGGCCAGAGACTGTGCCAGGCATGCACAACTTGTGCCTTTAGTCACTGTGTTCCCAGGATTGGCAACACCAATATGGTTTCCTCACATTAAACCCCTTTGAAAACCTCCCATTTCCACTCTTCTGTATTCTGTTCACTGCTGCTAGCATTCTGTTTAGGAAAGCATGCTTTCTTTCATATTTACTCTTTATTGATTTTAGGATAACCTCATCACATGACTGGATTAATGAAGTCACATTTGGGAGAAAGTACATAACATAAACATTATTTTGATGAGAGTTTCAGCTGGAGGATGAGCAGATCACTTGTCAAGGAATAACCAAAACTTGCAGTGCTCTTCTAATTCAGATTCTCTTCAGTGAGTGTAACCTGCTGGTACAAAATGTGAAACCAATCACAAAAGATGTTCCTACTGATCCAAGGCTAGTTTAATATTTTGTTAGCATAATAGACTGGTAAATTCATGTCTTGATAACAATGATGACAAAAGCTTTGCCTGTCACAGAAAGTTTAGACTTATGCATGCCTGCTGCATTAGCATACTGCAGGACTGTAGGACAGCAGGACAGTTATGGTGTCCTTGGCATCTTTTTTTTGTTTTTTTGTTTTGTTTTGTTTTGTTTTGTTTTGTTTTTAATACAGAGTCTTACTCTGTCGCCCAGGCTAGAGAGCAGCAGTGCAATCTCGGCTCACTGCAAGCTCTGCCTCCTGGGTTCACGCCGTTCTCCTGCCTCAGCCTCCCAAATAGCTGGGACTACAAGTGCCCACCACCACGCCTGGCTAATTTTTTTTTATTTTTAGTAGAGACGGGGTTTCACCGTGTTAGCCAGGATGGTCTCGATCTCCTGACCTCGTGATCTGCCTGCCTCAGCCTCCCAAAGTGTTGGGATTGCAGGCGTAGCCACCACGCCTGGCCTGTCCCTGCCATCTTTAATTCCTGTAGGAGCTGTCTTACCCATTATAATCAATTTCTTTCTGGATCAGTAACACCAAAACAGTGATGTTTCCTCACCCTTATAGATTTGTTCTATCAGCAATTAGCTTGGCAAACTTGTCAATGAATTTGCTGCTTTGTAGTTAGCAGATGATTTAACCCACAAATATTTAAAAACTTAATCACGTGTAAGTTCTAATATTCCTGTGGCTACATTGTTGAATTCAGTTCCCTTCAAATTTCGTGATGAATCTTCACTTGCTTCAGGGTTCCACCAAACCTTTAAATAGCACGTCTTCACTGTGATGCTACTGTACCCATTCTTTCAATAAACAATCACAATCTTCAATCTTAGCTTTATACAACGGTTTTGTATTTTTCAGTAATTTCTAATCAACTGTTAGCATAGAATTTCAACAGTTTATCATTCTGCTTCTTCGGATAATATATAGAGGTCATTTCAACTTTGTATACCATACTCTTCTGCAAGATGTTTCACACTTACACTGCTGTCCAATTTCTCCAATAGCTTACTTTCTGCGACATAAACAAATGCTTCCTGTTTTTCTGATCACGGTTGCTCATAGAAATATCTGCAGGCCTTTTTGATTTTCCTTCCTTCCTTCCTTCCTTCCTTCCTTCCTTCCTTCCTTCCTTCCTTCCTTCCTTCCTTCCCTCCCTCCCTCCCTCCCTCTCTCCTTCCTCCCTCCCTTCCTTCCTTCTTTCTTTTTTTTCTTTTTTGGAAACAGGGTCTTTCTCTGTCACCTAGGCTGGAGTACAGTGGTGCAATCATGGCTCAGTGCATCCTCTTCCTCCTGGTTCAAGCGATTCTCATGCCTCAGCCTGCCAAGTAGCTGGGACAACAAGCACACGTCACTACGCCTAGCTAAATTTTGTATTTTTAGTAGAGATGTGGTTTCATCATGTTGTCCAGGCTGGTCTCGAAATGTTGACCTGAAGTGATCCACGCATCTCAGCTTCCCAAACTGCTGGGATTACAGGCATGAGTCACCGCACCCAGCCAATATTTTCAACAATACATTTCCAACAGAGCAGAGAATTAAAAAAAAAAAAAAAAGGAGAGAGAGAGTAATGCACGTAAGTTTTGGCTTCAAGTGGGACAGCTTGAAGAAGGAACGTGAGGAGCCTGCTGTTGGTTTACCTGATCTGCATCTGTGCCATTTTATTATCTTTTTTGAGAGGGTTTACGTTGGGGAATCTGGGCATGTAAGGAAAATACAGTATAGCTAAAGGGGGCTGGGAGGGATTTTTTCCTTTGTGGATACTAAATAAAGTGTGTGTTGTTTCCTGTGTTTTGACTGTAACCTGGAACACGCAATCAGATGAAGAATTTTCCTCTTGTGGCATTATGTTGGTAGTCAAAAATTTTTGGTTTTGGATTTGGGGTTTTCAGATTAAGGATGCTCAATTTGTATACTGTTAAATCCACAGAATACATTATCAGTTGTTTAGATAAATGTAAGTGCAAGCAATAATTAGTGTACTGCAGAGAGGCAGTGAATAATTTATTTTCATGCCTCTCCCAAACTTAAGTTTGCTAAACAAAATTACAGTTGTCTTGTTTAAACATTGTTACTTAAAAGACAATAAGGCACCTAAGTTTGAGACTTCATCATTTCCCTGATAGACCAGAGGCATTACATATATCACTAATTGATATGTCCATCCCTGGAAGAAAATTGGAAGAAAGTAGCTCAAAATTTTCATTTGTTTTCTGGATGAAAATTGTGACAAATTTAATAAATAAATAGTGCCAATTGCATTTTTAAACATTGGAATGTTACATTTTACTGCCAAGACAATGCAGTGGGTTGAAGGGAAAATGTTTAAAATATTTTTCACATATAATTTATCCAATTTTATTATAAATTGTTTCACAACTAAACAAAGTGGCAGTTGTTATGGGATTAAAACTAAGAGAAATCTGGGAAAAATATTATTCAAATAATTCATAAATATAGAAACATCCACTTTATTTGCATAAAACTAGCCTAAAAACTTCATGGTTGTATTTACGTATTTGCGTTTATTGTATCCTGAAATAAGAACATCCCTTAACATATTCAGGGCTGGACACAAAGTGTACAAATAAAGGCCAACATACCTTGTGTAATACTTAAAATATATCAATAAAACAAAGCATTAAATGGTTTTGTTCTTCGACCTTGAAAATTATAACAACCTGGAAGGCTATGTTAGGGGGTAGAATTCTCGAGCACTCTGAGTTCTGCACCAGAATTGGAAGCAAAAGAGAGCCAATCAGGGTCGGACTATCTTTTTAATCCCGGAGATGGAGTTTCATTTATAAGGAATGGCAAAGCCAGAGGAGGGTCAGAGGTAAACCTGTTAAGTCACACCTCCCTAAAAGATTGGTAATTTTACATGAGTAATTTACTAGATAACTATGAAGGATAGATAAAAATTATATTTAATGAGGATTTGATATTGGGTTAAAAAGAAATGAATCATTTCTAGTTTTAGTAACATGGTGCTCTGATTTATACTTTTATCATTCCACTCTTATTAAAATTCCTAAAAAGATTTGATGGAATGTTATCAAATTTGTTTACAGATTACGCTGAGCAAGAGTGTGCAGAAACAATAAAGATAATTAATACCTTCAGATACCCACATGAAAAACAATCTGAAATACACATCGGTAAACCTAAATAAAAATAAACTAAATACATAACAATAATACAAAAGAAAGACATAAATTTCAGATCTAATCAAACTGCAGAAACAATATCAAGTGATGCCGAAGATACCAGAAGAATGGTTTAACAACTTCACTGCACTCCAGTGTTAAGAACAACTAAGAAATTATTTATCCTTAATTAAAATTCTTGAAATATTAATTGATATCATGTATCCAGTTGAAGACAAATGAGCATCCTATTGAGGTTTCTATTGACTATTGATTTGTGAACATTTACAATTTTTAAAGTTTTTTTACTAAGAGTTGTTTTTATATAATTTATGAACTTCAGCAGCACTAAAACAGAAGTTAGACTCGTACCTCTTCAGGTGCAACTGGACTAAAAAATTGTTTAAGCCGGAGGTCTCTGGACCCTTCAGTTTTCCTATGTTAATGTGATCCCAACTTTCATCAGCTTTTGTCTCAAAACTGCACATATCCCAACTGGTGACAGTGACATTAAGAGCCATATTTATGTATATGACAGGTCCACAATACTTTTGCTGTGTACACTGCTCTGCTCTGGAGTCTCTAAAATGTCTTGAAATTGTTCTTGGGTGAGACTACTGTGAGCTTCATTGACACTCGGAAGGTAAAATCCACCCCAGTGATCTAATTACTTCCTTGCTGCTTTAAAGAAAATCTTAAAGACATTAGAGAAATACCACCCTTTTAAGAAAGGTGATGAAGTCACTGAAGATGATAACCTGGGAAAGTATCAGAATTAGCTTTAAGTCATAAATTATTCAGGTTTTTAAATTTTTTAAGAAACAACCATACTGGTGACCTTTACAGCTGTACTAATTTATAGCTTCCACAAAAAGTGTATGAGTTGCGTTCTTGCTAGTATTTGTTTTCATTCTTGCTATTTTTGATAATAGGTATTCTAACCGAGGTAAAGTTATATCTCATTGTGTTTCAGTTTGCATTTCCCTGATGATTAGTGATGTTGAGCACTTTTTCATACACCTGTTGGCTGTTTATATGTCTTTTAAGAAATGTCTATTCAGGTCGCTAACCCATTTTAAAAATAAAGTACTTTTATTTTTGCTATTGAATTGTTTGAGTTCCTTATATATCCTATATATTAATACTTTGTCAGACTCATTGTCTGAAAATATTTTCTCTCATTCTGTAGGTTGTCTTTTCACTATGTTGATTATTGCCTCTGCTGTGCAGAATCTATAGAAATAACTACCATATCATCTAACAATCCCACTACTGGGTATATACTCAAGGGAAATGAAATCAGTAGGTCAAAGAGACTTCTGCATTCCCATGTTTATTATAGCACTGATTTCTGCATTCCCATGTTTATTATAGCACTATTCACAGTAGCCAAGATATGGAATCAACCTAAATGTCCATCAACAAATGGTTAAGCATGGTGCCTCATGCCCACAATCCCAGTATTTTAAGAGACTGAGGAGGGAGGAATGTTTGAGCCCAGGAGTTTGAAACCAGACTGGACAACACAGTGAGATCCTGTCTCTACAAAAATAAAAAATAAAACATAAATTAGCTGGGCATAATGGTGTAGTCCACTGGTCCCAGATACTGCAGTCCAGGTTGCAGTGAGCCATGTTCGCACCACTTCACTCCAGCCTGGGGGATAGGGCAAGAGCCTATATTTTAAAAAATACAATCGATGGATGAATTTTTAAAATGTGGTATGCATACAAGATGGAAGATTATTCAGCCATAAGCAGGGCAAAATCCTGTCATTTGCAACGAAATGGATGAACCTAGATGACATTATATTAAGTGAAATAAGCTAGGGACAGAAATACAAATATCATATGATCTCATTCATATGTGAAAACTTAAATAGCTGAATTCATAGGCTTACAGAGTAGAATAGTGGTTATCATAGGTGGGGAAAGTAGGGGAAGAGGGATGGAAAGAGGCCAATTAACAGGTACAAAGTACAAATAGATAGAAGCAAAAGTTCTGGTGTTCCGTTACACAGTAAGGTACCTACAGTCAACAATATGTGTTGTATGATTCAAAATAGGTAGAAGAAAGCACTTTGAATGTTCCTACCAAAAGAACATGTTTAAGGTGGTTAATGTACTAATCATTTCAAGTTAATCATTACACAATGTATGTATATATACTGAAACATCACAGTATACCTCATATGTACATGTAATTCTTATGTATAAATTAAAACCTAACAATACATTAAAATATCTAGAAGACAACTTTGTGCATGCATTTTCATAAAACTTACTTCATTTTTTCTTTTTGCAGAAAATTCTAAATAACTAAAAAATTACATTCAATGTGTATCAAATTAAAAAAATACTAGTAACAAAGTAATCTTATATTGCTTAATTGGCAACAGGTTTCGCATCGTAGTATATATAAAACAATGACAGTTCCTATACTTCTGGTGTTTGGAGCAAATGGAATATGACACATTCTATTCACAAGCACAATCTGAGTACTTTACTTTCAAAGAGTACAATGATTTTCTGGTTTTGATTGTCAGCCCTTCTGGAAAGAATTTGAATATACAATTAGTCCTCAGCACCGGACTCCTTAAAGTTCTGTGCAGTTTTCTGTCTTTTCCATCTTGACACATTTTAGACTCACTGTGTGAGACAGATTGAATCAGTCAAGTTCGTAACAGTACTTACTAGCATTGTTTTCACATAACCTTAGTCACTGATCGAGTTCAAACTGCCATATTAGGAAGATAAAAATGAAATTAAAGATGAATATGAATGACCTGAAATAAGACTTATTTTAATTGTTTAAATGAATAGTATGAATGTTATTGATGAATACTTGAAACTATATTCTATATTGTTAAGACTATATTACCTTAAGCCTATATATTACCTTATTTTTTATAACAAAACATCTAGGATTTTAATGGAAAGTTGTTTATTTTCAATGAAAATAAATAGGGAACACACTGTCATTTCACAACATTTCTGACACTCCATTAATTTGTTAAACCATTCAAAGATTTTTAAAAATCAAACACATGCCCATTGATCCATATAACCTATCCATTAATCTAAAATATACTAATTCTAGCTATTAATTGTTATGATACACTAACATTTCTTTAAAATGTTATTTTATGGACTTTTATTTAAAATCATGAAAATTTAAAATTACACTACATTAATTTACAAAAGAATTCACTCAACCCAAAAGAAACATATTTTAATTTTCAATACAGTGTAACTCTCTATATAGGATAAGAATGTAAAATCTTTAGAACTGGAACGTGCAGAAAAATGTTTTCAGAATGATCAAAGCATATGTATTGTCTTTTTTATTCTTAGATATTTCTTGCTATGGGGCATTTAGCAGACGATTTATCTGCAATGCTGACAATTTCATGAATTCATCAAGTAGTTTCTATAATTTTTAAAGTAAATTCATTACCAATATTCATGTAGTAACACCAAAATGAGTTTGAGATAGAACTGCAGCAGTTTTAAAACATGGCACTAAAATTCTTGACGCTCCACCCATTCAGGTGTCTTCAATGCCCTTGATCATAATTCAAGTTTACAATTGCTTCAACCCACAGAATACAGTGGACCAAATGCTATGTGACCTCTGAAGCCATTTGGATAAGACAGCTGGTGATTCCTGTTAATATTCTTGAGTTGTGTTTTTCTAGTATAGGTGGTCAGAACAGGCACTACTGCTAGCCCTCTGTAAACACTGGGCACTATTCTAGATAATTCTGTCTCATAAGTGTTCCTTCTCAAGCTCACCTTTCTTTGGATGACTATCACCATCTGAAACATAACTATTTTATATATTTTACTACTTGTTGTTTATTTCAGGCAGTAGAGTAATTCTCAGGCGTGTTAGTTCATTTTTGTCAGAAGTAGAAAGAAGTCTCTGCAGTATTTATTTGATTCTTGGTTTTACCTATCTCTTGATACATACTAATAAAAGAAGCAGAACTATGAAAAAACAATTTTAATAATAATGCTTTTGAGTAATTGGACCACATTGCACTAAAATTATTAAATAATTATTTTTAAAGATCATTTTCACTGTGTATATGTGTGTGTATACATAGATATTTTAATGTATCAAATTTCATGAATCATACTTCATGGCAATATAATGGCCAAATAGACAGGTGTTTATTAATCTCAAGCCAAGATGCCAGTAAGACAGTGGGTCTCATTTTACACAAAAGTTATTAAGAAACTTGATGAAAATACACATTCTGAAATTCAAACTCAGAAATTATGACTTAATTTTTATGAAGACTCAAAAGTTTACATTCATACCCCGGGAACTCTGATGTGAGTATTCAGTGGATCAGACTTTGAGAAATCCTCTAATCACTGTCAGTTAAAGAGAACAAGACTGAGAAAATACATACCATGTCCCAAAATAAACTATGATCTTGCTTGAAATATTATATTGTTATTCCAAAGAGCTAGAGATCAACATACGATAGAATAAAATAATTCCCTATAATATTTGTAAGCACACTGGTAAATGACCTTTGGTGTGACCATCAGCTTGTTCTTTTCTCTGTTTCAGTGTAACCCTTCTTTATAGCCCTTTAAAGCTTCCTATTGCTAATATTCCATTATTTCCTCCCTAATCCACTAAGAGAAGAGGAAGAACTGGAAGGAATAGAAAGCTTGATGATAAAAAAGAGTAGAAAAATATGTATAAAATAAATCTTATCATATTATAAATGTGTCCTTGTTTAAAACAAAACTGTGGCCATCTCACCATAAATATGTAATTTAAAATTCCTCTCTTTTGTAATTTTGTAATGCTACCTATAATACAGGACAAAACAACTTAGATATGATAAACACATTTATATAGAGCAGTTACAGAAAAACTGTAGGTCATATTAAAGTCAGTACAAGCCATTGCAACCATATTTTGTATATGCCCCTCAAGGCCTTCAGCTAGCAATAAAGTTCTGTGCTCTGGAGCTTTTCTATACATTTATTCATAAAATAATGCCAAAACAAATTATACTAATTTGATTTTATTGTCCTTGTGAGTGTCACAGCTTAATATGTCACAAGTCCTACAAGTTATTTTCTAAACTTCATAAATAAGTAGACTGTGATATTAAAAATATAATAAAGTGATACATTGTAATATTTTAACAAAATAAGAAATTACATAATAAAGAATATTACTTTTCATTTTGTCAGGTTGAGTAACAGAATATCATGTACATTTGATCTATAGCATTAATAATTACATTGTTAGGAAGTTCTTAAGGAAAATCTATTTAAGTTACTCTTATCACATTTTAAGTACTTACTATGTCAATTTATGATTGCATAACTAATAATTTAGAGCCTCTGCCTTAAGTTTTTGCAGTCAAGTTGGACATAGATTAGAAGGCAGATGATGAAAATGTAGGTTAAAAATTGCCCAAGGAGCCAGATGGTGGAACAAGACTCACCAGTGATCATTATCCCCGCAGAAACATCAATCTGAACAACTGTCCATGCATAAAAATACCTTCATAAGAGCTAGGGAAACTAGACGTGGTCACAGTACCTGTTTACAACACAATCATAAGAAAAGGGTAGAAAAAGTAGTTTTGCATTACCTGTCTCTCCTTCCTTCAACCCTGGGTCTCCTTCCTTCAACCCTGGGTAGCACAGCAAGGATAGTGATACTTCCCAAATGAGAAAAGAGAGGGAAGTGAGCATAGCATTTTTCCTTGGAAATAAGTACTGGGCCTACACCAGCAAAACTCAGCAAAGCAGATACTCCCAGCTCCTGACTCCACGCTGGTAACCATGGGCTTTCAGATATGTCCTGGACCCAGGTAGAAATACATAGCCCCTGTGGAATAGACTCAATCTCCAGTCTGCATCACTGCCAGCTAACTACAGCAGCCTTAGGCAACCCCAGTGGCAGAGAGACCTCAAAAAGACTACAGGTATGCCCCAGCTCCAAACTAGCCTGAACACCCATGGGATTCCAGCCCAGTACTGCATCAGACTCAGAAGTCTTTGAGTAAGGGAACCACTCAGTGCTGCCATGATCAATGTGTCCTGGGTTAAGGGACCACCACACCAGATAGTCTATTCAGAAACTCTGGACAGGCTTACTGTTGAAGGGCATTACTAGAAAAAGTCAGTCTGCAAGGACTAGAATAAGTATCCACTTCTCCACATGTGCAGACATTGATGTATGGCCACAAGGATCAAGAATAATCAGAAAATCATGGCATCACCAAATGAAAAAAATAAAATACCAGTGACTAATCTTAAAGAAGTGAGGATTATGAAGCATCTGATAAATAATTTAAAATAACTGTTTCAAATAATCTTAGCAAGCTTCCAAAAAAATACTGAAAACAATTCAGGAAAATAAGAAAATTATAAGTGAACAGGGAAAGAAACAACAGAAAGTTTGACATTTTAAAAATATGAAACACAAATTTGGAGCTAAACAATACAATGAAAACCATGAAAATGCAATCCCAGAACTTTGGGGGCGGAGACGGGCGGATCACGAGGTCAGGAGATTGAGACCATCCTGGCTAACACGGTGAAACCCCGTCTCTACTAAAACTACAAAAAACTAGCCGGGCGAGGTGGTGGTGCCTGTAGTCCCAGCTACCCGGGAGGCTGAGGCAGGAGAATGGCGTAAACCCGGGAGGCGGAGCTTGCAGTGAGCTGAGATCCGGCCACAGCACTCCAGCCTGGGTGACAGAGCGAGACTCCGTTTCAAAAAAAAAAAAGAAAGAAAGAAAAGAAAATGCAATATAGAAAGCATCAACAGCAGAAATGATTAAGTAGAAGAAAAAAATATAATACAGGTTCTTTAAAAATATGCAGTCAGAAGCAACAAAGAAAGAAGAAAGCTTATAGGACTTATGGGACAGTATTAAACAAGTAAATATTTGAGTCATAGGAATTTAAGAAAAAGAAGAGAAAAATAAACAGATAGAAAGCTTGTTTAAATAAACTATAGAGAAAACTTTCCAAACCTGGAGAAAAGTATAAATAATCCAGATACAGGAAGGTCTCTGGTCAGATTCAATCCAAATAAGACTACATCAAAACATAGTGTAATTAAATTGTCAAAAGTCAAACACACACACACAAGAAAAAACCTGGAAAGAAGCCACAAAAAAGAAGCAAATAACATATGAAAGAGTTCCAATTTGCTTAGCAGCAGACTTCTCACCAGAACGTTACAACCCAGATGGAATGAGATGATACATTTAAAGCGGTAAACAAGAATACTGTCTTGAATAAAGCTCTCTTTAAGAAATTAGGGAGAGGCCATGTGTGGTGGCTCACAGCTGTAATCCCAGCACTTTGAGAGGTCGAGGCAGGTGGATCACTTGAAGTCAGGAGTTTGAGACCAGTCTGACCAACATGTTGAAATCTCATCTCTATTAAAAATTCAAAAATTAGGCCGGGCGCGGTGGCTCACGCCTGTAATCCCAGCATTTTGGGAGGCCGAGGCGGTCGAATCACAAGGTCAGGAGATAGAGACCACGGTGAAACCCCGTCTCTATTAAAAATACAAAAAATTAGCCGGGCGTGGTGGCGGGCGCCTGTAGTCCCAGCTACTCAGGAGGCTGAGGCAGGAGAATGGCGTGAACCCGGGAGGTGGAGCTTGCAGTGAGCCGAGATTGCGTCACTG